>NC_047040.1:45707047-46010077 GCF_011762595.2 Tursiops truncatus | reverse complement strand
ACATTTAATCCTTTCACATTTAAGGTAATTATTGATATGTATGTTCCTATGACTATTTTCTTAAGTGTTTTGGGTTTGTTTTTGTAGGTCCTTTTCTTCTCTTATGTTTCCCACTTAGGGAAGTTCCTTTAGCATTTGTTGTAGAGCTGGTTTGGTGGTGCTGAATTCTCTTAGCTTTTGCTTTTCTGTAAAGCTTTTCATTTCTCCATCGAATCTGAATGAGATCTTTGCCGGGTAGAGTTATCTTGGTTGTATGTTCTTCCCTTTCATCACTTTAAGTATATCATACCACTCCCTTCTAGCTTGTAGAGTTTCTGCTGAGAAATCAGCTGTTAACCTTATGGGAGTTCCCTTGCATGTTATTTGTCATTTTTCCCTTGCTGCTTTCAATAATTTTTCTTTGTCTTTAATTTTTGCCAATTTGATTACTATATGTCTCAGCATGTTTCTCCTTGTGTTTATCCTGTATGGGACTCGCTGTGCTTCCTGGACTTGGGTGGCTATTTCCTTTCCCATGTTAGGGAAGTTTTTGACTGTAATCTCTTCAAATATTTTCTCGGGTCCTTTCTCTCTCTCTTCTCCTTCTGGGACCCCTATAATGCGAATGTTGTTGCGCTTAATCTTGTACCGGTGGTCTCTTAGGCTGTCTTCATTCCTTTTGATTCTTTTTTCTTTATTCTGTTCTGAAGCAGTGAATTCCACCATTCTGTCTTCCAGGTCACTTATCTGTTCTTCTGCCTCAGTTATTCTGCTATTGATTCCTTCTAGTGTAGTTTTCATTTCAGTTACTGTGTTGTTCATCTCTGTTTGTTTGTTCTTTAATTCTTGTAGGTCTTTGTTAAACATTTCTTGCATCTTCTCGATCTTTGCCTCCATTGTTTTTCCGAGGTCCTGGATCATCTTCACTATCATTATTCTGAGTTCTTTTTCTGGAAGGTTGCCTATCTCTACTTCATTTAGCTGTTTTTCTGGGGTTTTATCTTGTTCCTTCATCTGGTACATAGCTCTCTGCCTTTTCATCTTGTCTGTCTTTCTTTGAATGTGGTTTTTGTTCCACAGGCTGCAGGATTGTAGTTCTTCTTGCTTCTGCTTTCTGCCTTCTGGTGGATGAGGCTATCTAAGAGGCTTGTTCAGGTTTCCTGATGGGAGGAACTGGTGGTGTGAAGAGGTTGACTGTTGCTCTGGTGGGCAGAGCTCAGTAATACTTTAATCTGCTTGACTGCTGATGGGTGGGGCTGGGTTCCCTCCCTGTTGGTTGTTTGGCCTGAGGCAACCCAACACTGGAGCCTACCTGGGCTCTTTGATGGGGCTAATGGCAGACTCTGGGAAGGCTCACACCAAGGAGTACTTCCCAGAACTTCTGCTGCCAGTGTTCTTGTCCCCACGGGGAGCCACAGCCAGCCCCTGCCTCTGCAGGAGACCCTCCAACACTAGCAGGTAGGTCTGGTTCAGTCTCCCCTGGGTTCACTGCCCTTTCCTCTGGGTCCCAATGTGCACACTACTTTGTGTGTGCCCTCCAAGAGTGGAGTCTCTGTTTCCCCCAGTCCTGTTGAAGTCCTGCAATCAAATCCCAGTAGGGTTCAAAGTCGGATTCTCTAGGAATTCCTTCTCCCATTGCCAGACCCCCAGGTTGGGAAGCCTGACGTGGGGCTCAGAACCTTCACTTTAGTGGGTGGACTTTTGTGGTATAAGTGTTCTCCAGTCTGTGAGTCACCCACCCAGCAGTTATGGGATTTGATTTTGTTGTGATTGTGCCCCTCCTACCATGTCATTGTGGCTTCTCCTTTGTCTTTGTATGTGGGGTATCTTTTTTGGTGAATTCCAGTGTCTTCCTGTCAATGATTGTTCAGCAGCTAGTTGTGATTCTGGTGTTCTCACAAGAGGGAGTGAGAGCATGTCCTTCTACTCCGCCATCTTCGTTCAGGCTAGGGAAGAACCTTTTCTATTGTTTTTTATCTCTTTTATTTATTTGCTCTCTGATATTTATTATTTCCTTCCTTCTGCTGACTTTGGGTTTTGTTTGTTGTTCTTCTAATTCTTTTAGGTGGTTGGTTAGGTTGTTTACTTGAGGTTTTTCTTGTTTTTTGAGGAAGGCCTGAATCATTATGAACTTCCCCCTTGGAACTGCTTTTGCTACATCCCATAGATTTTTTTAAGGTTGTGTTTTCATTGTCATTTGTCTCAAGGTATTTTCTGATTTCTTCTTTGATTTCATGATTGACCCATTGGTTTTTTTAGTAGGATGTTGTTTAGTCTCCATGTGTTTGGTTTTTTTCCTGTTTTTCTTTCTGTGGTTGATTTCTAGGTTCATACTGTTGTGATCAGAAAGATCCTTGAAATAATTTCTATCCTCTTGAATTTGTTGAGGCTTGTTTTTTGACCTAGTATGTGTTCTCTCCTAGAGAATATTCCATGCATGCTTAAAAAGAATGCGTATTCTGTTTTTGTTTGTTTGTTTGTTTTGTTTTGGATGTGGTGCTGTATAGATATCAATTAAGTCCAGCTGGTCTGTTGTGTCATTTAAGATCTCTGTTGCCTTATTGATTTTCTGTCTGGAAGATCTGTCCATTGATGTGAGTGAGGTGTTAGAATCTCCTACTATCATTGTATTCCTGTCAATTTCTCCCTTTATCTCTGTTAATATTTGTTTTATATATTTAGATGCTCCTATATTGGGTGCATATATGTTAATGAGCATAATATCCTCTTCTTGTATTGATCTCTTTATCATTATATTATGTCCTTTGTCTTTATGGACTTTGTTTTAAAGTCTATTTTGTCTGATATGAGTATTCTTACCCCCACTTTGTCATTTCACTTGCATGAAATATTTTTCCATTCACTCATTTGCAGTCTGTGTGTGTCTTTCACCCTGAAGTGAGAGTCTTATAAGCAGCATATTGTAGGTACTGGTTTTTTTGGGTTTTTTTATTCAATTTTCCACTCTGTGTCTTTTGATCAGAGAATTTAGTCCATTGACATTTAAAGTAATTATTGATAGGTGTGTATTTATTTCCATTTTAAACCTTCTTTTCCAGTTGATTTTATAGTTCTTCTTTGTTCATTTCTTCTTTTTTTTCAATTTATGGTTTGATGGTTTCTTTTGTATTATGCTTGTGTTCCTTTCTTTTTGGTTTTTGTGAACCTTTTATATTTTTGATTTGTGGTTACCCTGGTTTTCATGTATGTTGACCCATAACTATACCTGCTTGCTTTAAACTGATAGTCATATAAGTTCAAACACATTCTAAAAGATCTACATTTTTTTACTCTCCCTCCCCACCACATTTTGTGATTTTGGTGTCCTATTTTACACCTTCATGTTTATCCTTTTGCTGTTATAATTCAAATACATTTTCAATCTCCTTCTGTTTCTTGTCTCCTTCTGGAACCCCTATTAAGCATAGGATGGCACACTTTATATTATCCCATAGATCTTGTATGTTGCTTTCATTTTTTTTCCTTTGTCTCTCTGTCTGTTGTTCTGATTGGGTGATTTCCATTATTCTATCTTCCAGATCACTTATTTGTTCTTCTGCATTATTTAGTCTGCTATTCATTGTTTCTAGATTGGTTTTTATCTTGGCAATCGAGCTGTCTAATTTTGATTGGTTCATCTTTATAGTTTCTAGTTCCTTGTTACAAGTGATCTGCATTCCTATCAATAATCTTTCTTAATTTCTTTAGCACTTTTATTACCTCCTTTTTGAACTTGGGGTCTAGTAGACTGGTAAAGTCTGTTTCATTATTTGTTCTTTCAGGGGATTTCTCTTGTTCTTTTAATTGGGAGTAGTTCCTCTGCTTTTTCATTTTACTTATCTTTCTCTGTCTCTGTGAATTTAGGAGTAACAGTTATCTGCTGTGGTTTTTAAGGGCTGTTTTTATGTGAGAGCATCCTAATGTAGACTATGTGAGTCCAGTATTTTTTGTGTGATGGCTGGTTTTGGTATAGATGCCAATCATGTCTTTCCTCAGAATGTGCTGGCCATTATCACCTTGATAGGTGGTATGATTGGTGTTGTGGTGTCCAGAGCTTGCGTTGTATGTTGAACAGGGCCTCCTCTTTGCTCTGTGGCTGTCACAACCCTGTCGGGGGTGGGATCTGCCCACAGTTGTTGGAGTAGACACCCTGAGGGTTGGGTTTGATAAGTCTCCCTCGTCCTTGAGTATGTGCCCTGTCCTGCCTAGAAGTGTGGTCAGGCAGTAATTGCCAGCACCAGTCTCTCTCTGCCTTAGTTGCTAGCAAGCCAGCATGTGCACACTCCTCACAGGCAGAGTCCAGGCCCCTCCAGCCCCTCTAACCTCTCTATCCATCCCAGTGGATCTCCCAGCAGGCAAGGTGTCTCCCCAGGGTGAGGACCTGTCCATGTGTACCTTCCTTCCTTCAGAGATTCCCTCCCAGGAATGCCAGTCCCATTCTGATGCTTTTTTTCCCCTGTCCTACCAGGTTTGTGGAGATCTTTCTTGCAGCTTTGGCTGTATAACAGATTTTCTGCCAGTTTCCAGTTGGTTTTCTGTGAGAATAGTTCCACATGTAGATGTATTTTTTGATGTGTTTGTGAGGGAAGGTGAGCTCCACCTCTTCCTGCTCTGCCATTCTTGATCCTCCCTCCTGGCTTGGGCCTTTCTATTCCTGTTGATATCAATCACTTGAAGTGAGCCATCCTGGAAGGGATGCAACCTTGGGCCAGGCAGATCTCTGCCTCTGAGGCAATCCTTGAAGGGACTGGTGACTGACAGCTGTCTCCCAACATACTTCTATGAAATCAGACAAAATGCTCCTCCTTGAAGAGGGATCATTCAGTGCAGAAGGACTTGTCGTATGTCATCACACCCATTTTTCATTGAATAAGAATCATCAAAATGAATGAACGAATGTGCTTTTACATAGCTGCTGGCAACTTAGTTATTGATATGATTTATCATAAGTGGGTGGAATCTTTTGCTAAGGTATGAATACATTATGTTAAATGCCACAAAAACACCTGTGTTATTCTTTGAAGTAAAATGTTTAAAAGCTTATTTTTCATGCTTTATACCTGATGAGTTGAAATTGGCTTGAGATTAATGATTTGTAGCAATGTACCATGGAGTAGGAGTAAAGATACTACATAGAATCAATAAACACTATAAATGGAATTGAAAATGGAAGATTAATATACACAAACATATGGGGTGATGGTAAACTATAAAAAAGAGTTATAATTATGTTACATTTCATTTGTATAATCAAAATTCCTGTGATTAACTTTTTATCTTCTTTTTCCAAAGGTAAGGCTTTTAATCTTCTAATTAGGATATTCTAAGCAGCTAAGCAAAGAAATAATTACTGGCAAGCAAAAAATAATTAAGGAATAGAGTATGTTTTAAAACTGTCATGTTGAAGATTTATTTTCAATATGCATTATTACTTCTATGATAAAGTATATACTCAAATGCTGATGATTAAGAGTAATATTGATAATACTTATAGGAATTTTATGTTAATAAAAATGCCAAACAAGACTCTACTTCCTTAAATGCTTGAATATTTAAAATATTTTATAGATGGTTATGCTAGAGAAGATCATTTTTAACAGGAGTGAATGCATCAGATGGTATAAATATGTGATGTATTAAAAGTCAGTATGCTATGGGAAAGAAACTTTGAAATAATGATCTGAAGTTCTAACAGAAATAATTTATACAAATATGCAAGCCTGAATACTGATGGTAGCAAATATAGAAAGCCATACTTGTCTCTTTTTTTCCTGACCTGAAGTCACTTTTTTTTTTTTTTTTTTTTTGTGGTACGCGGGCCTCTCACTGTTGCAGCATCTCCCATTGTGGAGCACAGGCTCCAGACACGCAGACTCAGCGGCCATGGCTCATGGGCCCAGCCGCTCTGCGGCATGTGGGATCTTCCCAGACCAGGGCACAAACCCGTGTCCCCTGTATCGGCAGGCAGACTCTCAACCACTGCACCACCAGGGAAGCTCCTGAAGTCACTTTTAAAGTCAAATAATCTTAGACTGGTGAAACTGTGCTGCTATCATGAGTTTAACTTCACATTTGTTTTCATCATCTCTTCTACCACAAGACTGATGTTTATGACTGAGTGTAAGTGGCATAGATGGACAAAAAGTCTGAGGTAACTTTCTAACGTATCTTCCTACCTCTAGTTTTTTTCCTATCTCCATTCTTTACTCAAATGGCTTGGAGTCATTTCAGTTTATTAATTTATTCCTTCATTCACACATTCATTTTTTTGACATTCTCTGTGCACCTGTACAGAGTGTCAGCTGTATGCTAGAGCTACACTGTCCTATGTAGCTATTTAAATTTAAATTAGTCAATAAATAAATAAAATTAAGAATTCAGTTCTCTAGCCACATGAGTCACAATTCAAGTGCTCAGTGGCTACATGTGGCTAGGGATATTGTATCGGTGAGCAAAGATACAGAACATTTCCATTACCATAAAAAGTTCTATTCAGTGCCTAGTAATGCATTGATAAACGTTGAAATTGCTGCCTTGGAGTTCACTGATCATTTGAAGAAAATATGATACAGACATCTTTAAAGTACTGTTGGATAACAAAGAATAAGCACCTAAATGAATCTGAGAGGGATACGAGATCAATAAAATGATGCCTGAATTGGAATTGGCTGGGTGCTGAGGGGTTGAGGAGAAGGCATTCTAGGCACAGGGAACATCTTTTGCAATGCTCTTGGACAAGGCCTCCTCAAAAAATGTATCATACTTTAAAGGATGTGCAAATAATTTGAAATGGTTAGAATGTAAAGTGATCTTTGATGAGATTCTCTAAACAGATCTCATTTGTGCATGTGTGTGTGTGTGTGTGTTTCATCTGTAAAAGAGGAATAAAAATACCAAACTCTTAAGGTTTTTAAAATTTAACTATTTTTAATACGTGAAGCACTTAGAAAAGCTCCTGGCACTAACAAGAACTTATAAATATTAACAATTAGTATTATTAGCATTATTGTATTTTCATTATTATTTTAGACGATTGGAAGTATGATCTAGGACTTATTACAGAGTTAGAATCAGAGGGTACACTTCTGATCAGAACATTGCACTCAGTGATATTTAGGAAAAGTATTAAACTGATAATATTCTGACCCTTCTCTTTCTATTTTTGGGTTCAAGTAGTGGGAAAAGCAAGGCACTGCTTCTAGAAATGCTGTGGGGAGGGGATGGGAAATTAGAAGCAGTAAAGGAGGAATGAAAGTTAACTTTGAGTACATAGAGCCAGAATATTTCCTGATTTTTGCATGTGGGTTTTTAACTTTTAACTTAAAATTATTTTCTGTTTTTGAACTTGACTTGGTAAGAAAAACATAGCAGAATTATGATGTTAAAAGAAAACTGTGCATCTCCTTTTTTTTTCCTGGCCCACCAGAATTGAGGTAAAAAAATAAACAAAAAAGAAAAAAGTGCCAAGAATATCCTTAGACAACTGTTTTTATAAGAATTCCAGTTGACTTTTTCAGGCTTGAAAGGTTTGGTGGCTGAGAGTCAACCAAGAATCAAGCATCTTAAATGTTTATTCAGATTGAACTTTTGAACCATCTTATGGTATTCTTTTACTACTACACAGTAATGATAGAAACCAATCCTTTTTTTTTTTTTTTAGTAAGGTAAATATCATGTAGTTCATTTTTTAAAACAAATTTACTTCTCTTTATAATTCTAAAATCATTTCATTTCATCTAGTTTTAAAGTGACCAATTTAAGTAATTAAGCTATTTTGCTTAGTGATATAACTTCAATAATACATAAACTGTTCTGTCCTCAAGAAGCGTATCTTATAAATGTTTGTAGATATTATTTTATTTTTTTTTGGTAAATAATTACAATGAAGTAGTTGGTTCTATTTTTGGTTCATTGAAAATATGAGGGTTCTGATTTTATATACAAACTAATTTTAGAGAGAACAAAAAGCTTTGAATTTTCCTTTTGCCTAAATTGTTGGCAATAATTTTATATATCATACTATAGTTGAAGCTACCTTAGCAATTATTCCAATCATATTCCCCCAGGTCACAACCCAGAAATTATAAATCAGAATCTGTGGGAAATGGAACCTGGTCCTGTGCATTTTTTAAAAGTATCACAAGTAAAACTGATGGGCAACCTTTTAGAGCAATAATTTTTAACCCCAAGACATTAATGTCATTTCTGGATGGTAGGAGGAGCACTAAAAACTATTTTTATAAATATATAAGATAAAATTGAAAACAAAAATATTTATATATACCCTAATCTTAATGCAATTTATATAATAAAATAATATATATTTCAGAATATAAATCTTAGGTGACAGTAGTACGTGAGATGACATATTACATTTGTCAAATGTCCTGTACTTATGATGAATAAGTTTGGATTTGAGACAAACAAGGCAATATTCAACTGAGAAGTGTTGACTTTTCAAAGGTCTTAACATTTTAAAATAAATAGTTAATAAGTATAAATAAAAGTAATTGTGAATGTAAAACTTTAAAATACAGACTGATATAGATTTTTGTTACGTTGACTCAGTCTCTCAGAGCAGCATTGATTTAATTTTCCAAAACAATAAAATTAGAAAAGTTTTGAATAAAATAAATAACAAGCTACTCTCAATATATAGAGTAACTAGATTTCTAGAAAATTGAAAAATGTTAAAAACTGCTTTGTGTTTGCATCTAAAATTAAGTTACAGAATTATTTTCTCTGATTATTCATGTTTCATCTACATTTGAAAGTCCTGTGGGAAAACAGAAAATAATTTTGTGGGAATATCTTGAGCATTGAAACTTATATCCCTGCTACGGAATGACTAAGTGATAAGGTTAGGCCTCATATCATTTGTGTTAACTGAAAAGACTCCACAGATTTTCCAAAATGTTCCGTGGAGCCAGTGCCACCCACTCTGAGATCTCTACTTCTTTAAAAGTAACCTGGCTGTGGATTGTCATACTCTTTTTTTTCTAGTAACCAACACTAAAGTCAACGTTTTCTCTGGGATCCTTAGGAAGCTTTTGCTAATTTAGGATGTGTCAAACCAGATGACTGATCTCCAGATTGCAAATTACTCTAACTTGACACAGCCAGTATAGTATACGCTGTTGGAGCTCCATTCATATCCCTTTGGAACCCACAATTCCTTTATATGTCAATGATGTCCTTCTTTCTGTCTGAGAACTCTTTCTAGACCCATACACTTTAAAGGCGGAAACTGACTTAGACTAGGTCCTTAGTGATTGTCACTCATTCATTGACAGAAGTGAATTGAAGGATAAATGTCCTAGCTCTCTTGAATCTTGGATCAGACAACTCGGGCATGTAGCAGAGGTGTCCCTCAAAACTGAGCTCCAGTTACCTTCAATGGTAACCTGGCTAATTAAAGCACATTTTAATACTTTTATTTTCATCCTTATTTTACTTCCCACTCCTTTACTGATCCTTTCTATAGTTAACTTGCAATCAAGTATTTTTCTTGGAGTGCACATCTAGGGAACTCAGGGTGAAAGATGGGATTCTGGAATTAGATCACTTGCTGCCCAGATGTCAGTGAAGACCCCCTTGCTGGTGGTAACGGAGGTGATAATAATCCATAGCATTCTGTACAACGCAATTACTATCATGGATTAGGATATAACACAGGTGGAAGGTTAGCAGCGGTTTACGCAATAGCCCTAGTGCTTGAAAGAATGACTACGATGGTTTGTTATAGAGATTGTGTTGTTGGTGATTATTAACATCACAGAAGTCCCAAGAAAGTAAGTAAAAGACATATATTAGCAAATCAAATAATTTAGAGTACAGTACGAAACCCAGAAAATGTCCTTGGCAGCACTTTAGAAAATCCTTATCTTCCATAGCTGGAGGTAAGTGTGTGTTGAAAATCAGTCTTAATTTTAAGAGGAATTTACCTCATAGGAAGCTTAACTTATAGCCATAACAGGTCTCTCATGTTGAAACCTGAGCCCTGGTAAGGAAAGGATGAGACCTTGAAGCCAGGGTATTTGGGTGGAGCCGCCAGAGATCTTTAAATGCCTAGGTATCCCTGGACACTTAAAGCAGGCTGTGGAGATTCCATCCTTGTTAGAGGAACACAGCCTCATGCTACTTGGAGGTTATGGAAAGGCCTCACTGAAGTTAATGCCTTGAAAAATGATTTGTGGCTTCCTTTGATGTGTCTCCACCTCCACTTATTGCTTCTAGACCAATAAGTAAGGTCAAGTCTCACCAGAACTCAAGTGGAAAAGTGCAGTTCCTGCAATGGCAAGAAGATTATACAACAAAGGACCTACAGGTCCAGGCTCATATGTACTGGCAGGAATCTGAAGAACATGCTAGAAAATGGATTTTGAGGATGTTAGACCAGGGAAGGTGAAACAAAGGCTGGTAGGAAATTGTTTGTTCATACAGGAACACTCATGCATCATTTAACATTTAAAAATGCATGAGGGCTTCCCTGGTGGCGCAGTGGTTGAGAGTCCGCCTGCCAATGCAGGGGACACGGGTTCGTGCACCAGTCCAGGAAGATCCCACATGCCGCGGAGTGGCTGGGCCCGTGAGCCATGGCCACTGAGCCTGCGCGTCTGGAGCCTGTGCTCCGCAACAGGAGAGGCCACAACAGTGAGAGGCCCGCGTACCACAAAAAAAAGAAAAAAAAAAAAAAAATGCATTAAGAATACTGGAGATAGGCATAATATGTTTCAAGAAATTGTTCCTTGAAGCTTAAAAGCACCAAGTAAATGAGGCAGAAGCATCAGAACTACTTATGCAGAGCACTGAGAAAGCAGGCAGAAGGCTCAGAAAAGTGAGCATGTTAAAATAGATTTATTATATAAGACCAGAAAAACCACCAGATGACAATGTACTAGAAAGGCACAAGGAACAGTCTCTTCCATGGAGAAATAAAATTAAGTTAATAGAATGACATCATCTTCATTGAGAAAGTCAGTAACATCTATCTGCTGTACCCTCTATTTTAAAAGGTGTATTAATGGAAATAAAATCAGGAATTAATCTATTTGTTGAGGTAATGATGTAAATTAATGAATAGGTCACTGTTATTTAAGAATAAAATATGAAAATGTCAGAAATGTTCTTGGAACAACATTTTAAATCTGTATCAGTGCAGTTATTTATTGATTCTAAATAATAAAACTAAGAGTATAAACATTCAGTTAGGTCAAACTAAATATTTTAAATGATGTAAGTCAATTATCTAAAAATACATAATGCATTAGGACATACTTTCAGAAAAATTAAAGCTGTCTAAGAAGCAAAAATTATGAATTATAACTAAAGAGATTGGAGAATATTTTCCAACAATTATTAACTAAAGATAAATTAATTTTCGCAAAACAGATTTCATCCATGTTCATATGTCTATAGATCACTACACATTCAACATACATCTTTTAAGTTTTCTAGATGAATTATAGATATTAATAATGTTTCATGCAAAGTTTTACACATAAGTTTTTTTTATACATAAGTTTTTTTATTAATCCAATAAGAAATTATTAATTACAGTTTGATTTGTTTTTTTTTAATTCAATGATACTTGTTTACATTTATTGAATGTTTACCATGTGCCAGGCTCTTTGTTAAATTTTACATCGATTTCCTTATTTAATCCTCACACTAACCCAGTGACAAAGGCATTATTATTACGTTAAAAAATTTAGAAACAGAAAATGAGACTAAGAAGGATGAAGTAATTTGCCTAAGATCATATAGGAGCTAGTGACTAAGCTGGGAGTTGAATTTATAAATCTGACTCCAGTATCAGTACATTTAGCTATTCTGATGGTTATAAAAGTACATAATCAATGACATAATAGCTATGTATGTATTACACTTTCCAAAATCACTGCAGTATAAAAATTATTCATACAACAATTTTGTATGGTTTATATGCTAGATTTTTTCCACTTGTGTTTCACATCACATAAATTTGACTTTCAGAGTAACAAATAAATCAAACAACCAACAGGAGCCCAGAGGACCACTGGCACAACAATTGAGTCTTCCCTTTCCTATAGGCCCACAATCAAAATCCTTAGGTCCTTTCTTTGCTTTTCCACTTCTCATTTCTCATTAAAATCACTGTAGTTTGGGCTTTTTTATCTGCCACCAACTTCCTTTAACAGATTCCTACCATTTCTCTTGCATCAATCAACCATATCTATTAGAGTTAAGCAATAACAACAAAAACAACAACAAAACACTGCTATCCCATGACACGCCTATGCTTGTAAACCTCATGGGCTTCTGAAACACATGCCCACTTCTTAGCCTGCTATGAGGGCCTGGAGATTTCCCTCCCCTAGTTCCCACCATGTCCCAACTCACTCTCTGCCTGGGCACTGGATGTTTGCTCCTTGCCTCTGCCATGGGTTTGCTCAAGGCATTTGTCCCACCTGGAATGTGCCCCTCTTTTCTAAGAGTATGCAAATTTTACCCTTTCTTCAGCTCTTGATTAAACCTCTCCCCACAAAGAGTCGTCATTTCATGTTAAGCTATAGACATTTTTTTCATTAATTATGCTTACAATAACATTTTATTTAGGTTATTACTTCAGTCAAATGATTACAGATTCTTAGAAATGGAAGGAAACTGAGAGATTATTTAGTTCCATACATATTTAATATGAGGGAACTACCATTGTAAAGCAATTATACTCCAATAAAGATATTAAAAAAAAAAAAAAAGATGAGGGAACTGAGGTGCCCAGTATAGCACTACTTAGGTTTATATTTTAATACACCGCTTTCTTATTTCCAAATACATACCTTTATTGTTTTTACTCTCTGGGCAAATAATAGTTACCAAATAGTTACTGATTGGTCTGTGTTTGCACAACATAAACTTAAATTTCTTCCTAGGCTAGTGTATATTAGAGTTATATTGGAGGGCTTGTAAACTCACAGTTTGTTGGGCCCTATTCCCCAAATTTCTGTTTTTGTAAGTTTGTGGTAGAGTCTGAGAATTTGTCTTAAACAAATTCCCAAGTGATGTTGAAGTTGCTGATGCAGGGGTCAGGCTTTGAGAACAACTGGCTTAGACTATTAACTGACAAATATAACAGCTTATCATAGAAAAGCATAATACCTCTGTCGTAGGTATTTCTTTTCTTTATATTTTTAAATTTAATATATTCTTGTATAATAGCAGGAGGAAAAATACAACACATTTGCTTTGTGTTATTTTGATTTTAGATTTACCTGACTCATCATATATAAAACATATTTTTTCCTTTTGAAAATTACTATATCAATGGATTTATACGCACTATTTTTGTAATCTTGGTAATTGAGGTGTTCTTTTTTATTTACATTAGCAATAAAATAAGTTTTATTCAACTTTAATAAAATATTTCTCTTCCTAGGTTAGAAAAAGAAGAATAAAAAAGAATGTCTAGATAAAGGTCATTTATCAGAACCATTTACCAATTAGTTCTTCATTCCTCACTACTGAGAGAAATCTGCCAATAGAATGGAATATCATATCTCTCAGGACTTTCTCAGATTTACAAAGCCCAGTCACAGCAATGCATAAATGAATGGTCTAGCAGAAAGGACCTCAAATCATATGAAGAGAATGGCCATCCCTGGAATTTTTCATGGCTAATGTACCAAATTCATAACACTTTTGTCACCTATTCTTATTAAAATTAATACATAGAAATTGTGAAGTCCCTGTACATCTCTAAAGAAAACTATTCATCCTTAAACAGCAAAGTTATTAGGCAGTTATACATGCATTCTAGCACTATTCCTAGAAAATCTGTATCTGGCATCTGTTATTTATGATTATTTTCTGCATGTGTTCAGATTGCTTTAGATGTGCCATTGTAAATATAACCAAAGGTTTTTATCTCAATAGCACTTCTTGGAGCAAATAATGTTTGACAAGGAAGCTGGCAAATTCAGATCCTGCATCTGCACAAACACTGGAGGTATGAGATTCATTTATCTATACATTTTATACCTAACACATGCATAACAATAGAATAGGAAGAAAAATATTTAAAGAAAATGTAAGAAATTTATATATAGTGTATACCTCAATTTCATTATGAAGTAAATTCGAAGCTTCTGTACAAACATCTGTTGATTGCCAGCTCCCAGAATACCAATGGGACAACCTATTGAAAAGTAAAGCTGAGATTATTGCTTATCATAGTAAAGAAGAATACTACCTTAATAAAATCTTAGTATCATATCAGGGAAGGAAGTACAAAGACTAGATACTGAGATTTTGAAGTTCCTTCTAAGGCAGGTCTTTCAAACATAGAGACTTGGTTAGGATTGGGTAAGGATCATGACATAATAGTCTAACATTGGTGGACATAGGAGGGTAAAGATACTGAGGCAAGGAGTCCAAAGAGTCTTGGAGTGTAAATTGTTGTTTGTTGCTTTTCTATTGGAGAGTTTATGGATCTTTCAGGAAATTCCTGATATAAACAGTAAAGTAACTTACCTTTTTATCTTCCTGGACAAATGTTTTCTGGAATTGTAAAGTTAAATTGGTGAAGATAATGGAACACTAAAGTCATGTTAATCTAGAGTATGCTGTGTAATTGTTTTGATTCTCAAATCACTGCTAAATGAAGGATGACACTCCATCTCTGAAGAATATTGCCTCTTAACTGGTACTTCAACTGTGCCTTCTATGAGTCTGTCTGCCTCTGGTGCAGGATACAATATGAATAGAGGATCCCATGGTCATGGGCTCATTCCTATATTGCTTTTGTTTTATGATGTGGGTCCTTTGGTCAAATGATATTTTCTGTGAGATTCCAAGTCTGTAGATCAGACATCATGTAATCACTCATGGTTAGTAGTGCTTGCTGACACTGTGGACAGAAAAGGCACGTTCATATTAGGGAGTTGTAACTATTCTCGTTAGAACAAATCACTGGCCTTTCCAAGATGAAAGGAGACTTATGTAACTGACTTGCACCCAAGTAACCAAGTTGGTCTATGCGAGGAATGGTGCCATATTTAGGGCTCAGTGCTGGTTTCTGTTACTGGAAGATTCGGCATTCAGAGTCACCTTAGTTAAATCAGCTTTTGTAAGTAGGAGCCCATGCTGTTAAGCCCATGTGTAGCATCAACCTCTGTCAATGTGGTCAGTCTGTACACGTACTGATTGTGCCAGTTCCATGGTGACTGATGGATGAAGTTTGGGTAACATCAGCTGGCCAAGCTTTCTGGTTTATTTGGTTATTCAGTGCCTCTTTCACAATGAATATGTTCTGGTAAATGTTAATATGTGATATAGAAATCTTCACACTCTTTGTCTACAACCACACACTTCTACCCAAGAATTCTTTGTCCCTAATTTTCCATTCCCTTTTCTTCCAGACCACTCACAAAACAGCCAGGCCATTGATGACTGCCCACAAATTTACATATTCACCTCAAATCACTTCTTCTATACTAAGTGGATGACCAGATACACTACAACTCTTTCTACTGTCCATCAAGGTCACCATGTGACTATAACGCAGTTGCCATCCATTTTTGGCATGCATGGATGCAAGAAAACGTATATGTGAATCAAGTTTGGGCTTTTTCATCCTCCTTTAGCTGGTTATACAGAACCCCCTTATGACTATAGGTTATAACAAATAAAGGACTCTGTGTAAATACAGTGCATGATATGGGAATTCTGGCCATCTGCTCATGCAGTTTATTTGTGCCTCTTCTGGTCCTACCCAGACTCCATCTCACGTACCCTGCTGTTGAGCCTCTTCAGTTTTTTGACTTGGGAGAAAACCAAATGCAGCTCACAAAGGGCATTTCTGGAAACACGGTTAAGTGTTTTGTCTCTACTAAGACTTAGTAACAGGCCAGGAGCTGTTTTTCAGAAAACATATTCCCCACTATGAATGACATAGTCTTGCTCTAAACCCCCAGGAGTCTGCATTGTAATTCTCCCACTGAGGTTTTCTATCAAAATACACAGCATCATTTCCCACCACTGACATGTCCATCACCTTAGGTCTGGTAGACCGTATGGCCCTAGCAGCAGGACTGCGTGCATGGGAGCTTTGACCTGCTGCCGAGCCCTTTTCTACTCCAGGCCTAACTCAAGTTTGGCAGCTTTGCATTTCATCCAGTATTTCTAGGTGTGGGACATGTTGCCTCCACAACAAAAAGAGGCCTACAAGGTGCTATGCTTCTTTTTTAATGGTAGATGATGTAACACAGCCATCAAATATTTGGCATTGAAAATGGCTAAAGAACATCATCAGTGGCATCAGGAATTGTGAGTTTTTAAAATTTTTGTAAGGACAGAGATTGGCAAGAAATGGAGAGAAGACATCTTGTACATGAGTTCAGGATCAACACTTCCAGAATTTATGAAATATTATTCTAAGCGTTCTAAGTGTGGGCACATTTGGTGCCACCTCTCCTGTGTAGTATGTTATGGAGTGGGGCCCAAAGATTTATCAAAGTAATTTATATCCATTTGTAAAATTAGAAATGAAAGCCTCAGCTAGTTCTGATATTAGACCTGATTCCTCAGAGATGGGGGGGTGTGTGCGTTTGTGTGTGTATGTGTGTGTGTGCATGTGTGTATCAGAGACAGAAAGAGAGATACAGGTTTTTAGCAGAAAATAGTGTCTGTTTTATAAGGAAGACAATAGTTCTGTGGGCAGCAGAAACTAAGTAGGAAATCCCATTCAGAAAGAAAACCATAGTTTACTCTTGGCTTTTGTTGCTCATGATTTTCCTCTTTAGTCCCCTGCCTCTTCCTAGCCCTATTATTCACTAACATCTGGCCACTAATATTCTCAAATGTAGCAAAAGCACATATTATTACCTTCGACTTTCTCATCCTCTTAAGCATCTGAGCAGTAAATATGGCATGGTATTAAGCCACTGCTGTAGGAAAGGAATTGACTCAGTCTCTCCCAATTACAGCATAGATATCTGGCTGTATACCAGTGCATTCATTTCCTATAGCCACTTTAACAAATTACTACAAACTTAGTGGCTAAAAACAACAAAAACTTAATCTATTACTCTGGAACTCAGAATCGAAAATCAATCTCACTGGTCTAAAGTCTAGGTGTCAGTGGAGTGGTTTGTCTTTGAGATTCTAGTTGACAATCTGTTTCCTTGCCTGTGCAAGGTTACCTATTTTCCCTGGTCTTATGACTCCGTATGTGGCAAAGACATGGATATATTTAGGGGTAATTATTCAGCTTACTACAACCAGTTATGAGCAAAATTGTTCAAGGGCTCCTTCATTTACCTGTATTCCAGTCTCTGCTCATAATAATTGATTCATCTGTAACCATCTCTTTAGATTGGGAGAGATGCTTTCTAATTAAACACAAGCCCTATAAATCAAAAGTAGGAAAACATATGCAAAATGTTGGATAAGTATCCGGTGTTGGATATTATGAATGGAAGAACATTTTAGAGGTTTCATCCTTAGTTACCTTTCTAATTCATTGACTTTAAGAGAGTGATATGAAGAATGGAAATACAGTGACTAGTTAGGAGTCATTTTCCTCAAGTGATGAAGTAAATTTCAGTTATTATGAGCATCCAAATTAGTAGCTAAAGATAAAATGTTCCATGTCTTCTTTCTATTATTAATCAATTTTCTGACTAATAATAATTTTATTTGTCCTTCATAATGTTCTCTAATAGTACATGAAAGTGTATATTGTGCTAAGTATAGAAAGATTATACTAGCATAAAATACAGATAAGTCAGACAATTTAAGAAGATAAGATTAGCATACTAAATTCCTCTAGGATTTGAAATAGCATTAAATTTATATTCAAAGTATTATTCATATTTTAATATTGCAGAACTATAATACCTTCTTATTTATACCTTTAATGTTTTCAAGATTGTTAATACATGGTCCATTAATAGAAACAAAGTGGTAAAAAAACAGATTGAAAAAAAGGCAAAATATAAAACCTGGCTATTTTAGTATACTGAATGAATAAGTGAATGAATGAGTATCAGTACAAAGGAATTTGCGTCACTTTAATGTGAACAAAAGGAAAGGTAATATATATGTATATATGCCTTTATTTATTTCCTTTTTAGAATTGTAGCTTGAATATTTAAGAAGCATTGTTTCACTATACTGGCAAACATTAATATGCTGAAGTTCATAGAATGCGTCATTTCATTTCATAGTGACCTGGTATTATTCTATAATTTACCATGGTAAAGATTGCTAGATGATTACCAGATCCATTCCCTTTTTAAGTTATGAACAAATTGAGCTATTTTTCCTAACTTTCCTTTTGGTTAGGCATAGTCAAATGACTCAATTCTAGCCAATGGAATGTGAACAAAGGTATATAACTTCCAGCAGAGGTATATCACTTCCAAGCCTTCTACATGGGATTCTTTATCCACTTTCCTCTTTAGTTGGCCTCATGCAGATGGGCAAAATGATCTTGGAAGCCATATGTTGATGATGGTACAGCAGCAAGATGGGAAGAATATGTGTCCTATCTTAGAGAAAAGCCATTCACAATCAGAACTTTAGGAAAGCAAGATATAAGCTACTGTCTTATTTATTAAGCCATCATACATTTGTTTGTCAATGAAGTAGTATTACACTAAATGGAATAATTTGCAATTGTTTGCTTGAAATAAGAAACAATACACAAAAAATAAGTATGTTTGTTATCTAAAAGAAGTTAGGCTGAATCCATTGGCTATAAATTATGCATCTGTCTTGAAAGAAATATAAAACAGTATTTACTTTGTTTTATAAAAATTGGTTAAGATAAACAGACATTAATAACTTTCTGAGATCAAAAACATCTAAAGTAATTTTGGTGCCAAAAAAAAGGAGCAGGATGAAGAGAAACAAAACATAGAGACTAAAGAACTTTTTATAAGCTGCCAGATGTTTGTAATTCTTTATTAAAACAATAAAGCCATCTCATAACTCTCTCAGACTGTTTGCATACAAAACCCTAAGAGTGCTAGCCTGGGGTTATTAATTTACAAAATCCACCACTCTGAACTCGCTTCCTATCTTTAATTAATATTCCCAGAGTGCACCTAGCAGGGAAACATTCTCCTAATCTAAAAGTAGACATAGACTATTTTTTGCAGCCTTAATTTTTATCAACCATGTTTCTAACCAGTGAGATATGGAGTCTTCGACTTAGTCTCAAGTGTGTTTGAAATGTTAGAAAACATTTATAAAAAGGCATTTTTCAGGGCAAACACCATAGGCAGTACTTTTGCTAGCACACATTGCAAATAACTTTCAAAGATCATAGCTATGAATCAATGGAGATTGATGGAAGTATCAGGCATTGTGAACATGCAAGCCCAGAAAAGTCCTGCACAGTGCATCCCCTATTCTTCAAAATGCTTCAGTTTGGATAAAGCTTTTGCCAAAACTTGACTTAAAACAATATCAGTTCTCTTGGGCTATTTCTAACAGGGGTAAATATAACATTATTTTCAATTGCTCAAGTGGAAAAAAGAAAAAAGTTCCAGTGTCTCATGGTGCTGCCATTCATCATCTAATAGATGCTGAAACAAATGAATATAAGTAAGCAATAAGAAAAAAGGCTAACATAATATGTGTCTAAAGAAAGATGTTAATAGAGTGTTCAACATGATTTCCTAGAGATTTTACAAAGCACTGATTTAGTCTTCTGAAAGTTGCCATTAACAACTTCACTGGGAATATGCTAATCCCACTGCCTGGCAGATGGAATGCTAATGCTTTGGCAACTGGCGGGGAAGGATCCTCAACGAATTGCTTGTTACTTCATTGTGATTTTGAAACATCCTCTGGAGAATAACTGTCTTTATACTCCTTAATGTTACATTATAACTCATAGATTCTGACACTGTTATTTAGCTGAAGCAGCGGGTTATTAGCCAAACTGCTGTGAGTGTTAACTCTTGGAGAATTCCAAAAGCAAACTGATTAAGTCAATAAGCTACAGCATGAGGACAGATCTCATTCCTCTAGTGATGATTGACTCTTAGCTATAAACTATTTTTTGTTTGTTTGTTTTTGGTCAATATCAAGTCATTCAATTTACCTATATGTACATAATGAGTTGTATATTTACCCAAATAGTGGCTCCAAGACATACCTTTTAAGCCATCTATTGGCAAAATATCAATATCCAATGAGCTGATTATTCAGGAGAAGCAGCTGTCTCAATCATCTAGCAGCTCTAATTAATTGACATGTGTGTGACTGTGCTGGCTTCATACAATATTAGCACATCCTGGTTTGCTCAATAATTATTAAAATCAATTAGAACACTGGAAATAGCAAAATAGAAGAGGGCATTATTGGGGCAGCTGATAATTTGAGGAAATATTTTAGGCAAATTCCAACTAATCACAATGTGAATACAGAAAGGAAGGAAAGGACAAGGAAGCTTGCAGATTAATTGAGATAGCTGGTGGTATGCTAGAGCCAGCTCCTACCAGCTTGTGAGAGCTAATGGCCAAATTTTTAGGCATTTTGTGAGCCACTTATTAAATATAGCCATTATTAAAAAATGAATTACTATTATATATGTTTAGACTTATTTTTGTCTATTATATTGGTAAGGTGGAAACACTGTATAATGAATTGTGTTCAACTGTGTGCACATCTATTTCCAACTCTGTTCAGTGATGACTCATGAGTAGCTTGAAATTGGCCATAGTGGGTGAGTTTACACCATGGAAATAAGCAAATGCCACAGTTTGCTATCTAGATATTTGAAGATATTCATTGTTCTCTTGCAAATTTACAAGGTCTATTCCAGATCTTGACAAGCAAGCATAGATTCAACATGCTAAGTTGGCAAATATGTGGAAATTCTAAAGTATCACAAGAATTATAATAATTCCAGTTATATCACTGAATTTACTTCAAAAATTATTTTGAAGGATATTCAGATAAGTGTTTGTTTCTTTGAATGCATGTCCCAGAGCTCTTCAAACAGCTGTAATTTTATGTAGTAAATATTGCAAAATAAGAGTGAGTCTAGTAAAAGGTAAAAGCTGTACTTGGGAGAGAGATAAAACCAATTAAATTTCACAAATGATAGTAACACCGGACTTGTTTCGTAATGACAAAGTGTTCATTAAACTGTAGCAGGATAACTTAAATAGCTAAAATTGATAATATAGAAATATCATTTGGAATAATACTTCTCTAACAGACACAGATAAAAAATTTCAGACATTACAAATAAGCCATTATTATTTTTTCTACTTCAAAAAACCTAATTATGGTTTTAAATTCTGTGCATTGAGCCTGTAAATAAAGCTAAATTTCTTCCTAATTCTCTGTGATTATTGTTCTAGAAAGTTTGATTTATTTTAGCACTATTCTGGTTGTAAGCCTCTTAGGCATCATCTCTCTGTCCATAGCCTGGGAAAGAGAGAACTATATTTGTGATTTGCTGTTAAGTTTAATTACCAACCTGCTTGACAGAATTGCACTCACTGCCCCTCACTTGAAGTGTAAAAGTCCCTTGTTAAGTTAGCCTACTCTACCACTCCAAGGAACACTGTCACTTCCAACACTTCCCTGCCTTGATCTTCTAACAAGAGACTGCTGGATCTTTTCTTAGCAACACTGCCCTCTCTACTTTGGTTTTCTTCAATTTCAAAATTAATTCTCAACTAACCTGGCCAATACTATGATGTTCATTTCCTTCAAGATAATTTCTACATCAGTAAAAGATAACTAGTCAGGTGCCTGCTTTGAATATAAAAAGCTGTTCTCTTGTATTCTTTTTCTTTGGTTACTAACAGAATTTTTACATTTGCTTAAGCTGTGTTGTGTGACATAATCAGTACAGACTAGAATCTATTTTGAAGAATTGTAAGGGGTTCAGACTTTTTAAACATAAAACTAAAATAATAGCCAGTTTTCAAACATAATAAAGAAGAATCGCCCTCCAAAAAGTCTTTTAGCGGGCTTCCTTGGTGGTGCAGTGGTTGAGAGTCTGCCTGCCGATGCAGGGGACACGGGTTCGTGCCCCGGTCCGGGAGGATCCCACATGCCGCGGAGCAGCTAGGCCCATGAGCCATGGCCACTGAGCCCGTGTGTCCGGAGCCTGTGCTCCGGCAACGGGAGAGGCCACAACAGTGAGAGGCCCGCGTACTGCAATAAAATGTCTTTTAGAAATGGAATTTTAAAATATACTTTGTTTGTTTATGTCCCTTGAAGTAACCATAATAATTATGTTGGATCTTAATAATAATGAATTTACTCAAATTCAGTTCATTGAAAATAGAATCAAATTATTTCATCTCCCTCACGTTTTTTTCATGCTACAACAAAGGGAGTCTACCCTTTATAGAAGACTACACTGTTTCAGTTGTACTGTTATTTTGAAACCAGAGATAGGAATACAAAACAAGTCTATTTAGGATGGATTGTCAAAACAACATCTGGTTTTGACAGATTTTGCTTAAATTGCTGATCGTTCAGCATCTGAAAATACTTTCCTCTTAGTTGCCCTTTTTTTGTCCTTACAAAAATGAACTTTGCTGCTAAGATTTATCATAAATCAATAAACTCCATTTTATTCTGGCCTTTTCAAATTTGAATTAACCCAAAGATTCTTAAACAGAAGAAAAAGAATTCTAGGTCATACCGTCACTGCATAAGGATATAAATTCTCCAGGTTCCAAATTTGGAACTCTGCTCTTCTTTCCCTCTGGATAAATCTAGTTAAGAAATATGTGTATACGTGTGTATATGTGTATGTTCATTATTTTATATGTATATCTATTTTAGTTTATTGAAACAAAAATATCAGATAGATATTGTATTTCCATACTATAGTTTTTCTGCTCAACACTAATAAAACTTATGTTGCTCACTGGCAACATGTGCAAAATTTGTATGCCTTTAATTCTCTGAACCCATAAATACACGGAGTAAATCAATAGTGTTTTAGGTTTTTTCTTCATAGACAGTAAAATGGATATAAATAGAACCATAATACAATGATCTAACATTTTTCTTTGTGGAATTAACTCATTCACGTAAGCTGGAAAGTATGAAGGTCCCCAAATTGAAATGCAAAGAGAAAAATAATTTTTAAAAAATAGAATATCCAAAAACTGTGAGACAACTTCAGAAGGTGTAATATATGTGTAAATATAATACCAGAAGGGGAAACAAAAAATAACAGAGAAACTGAAATGTTTGGAATAGTTACTCCAAGGACATTTTAAAATTAATGACAGACAACAAACCATAGATGTAGAAAGTTCAGAGAACAGCAAGCAGTATAAAGACCAAAAACCCCATATGTAAGCATAGCATATTCAAACTACAGAAAACTGAAGAAAAAGAAATTCTTGAAAGAAGCCAGAGAAAAAATACACCTTACCTAGAGAAGAACAAGGATAAGAATTACAATGGACTTCTGTGGTATATAAAAAATATATTTGGTCATTGTTCCCAGTTTCTGGTAGACAACTCCTAAAACCTTTGAAATGTCCTCAGTGATAAGAATATCTTTGCTATGCTAATGAGGTGACATATATATTATATATATGTACACATATATGTGTATATATTTGTATACTACACACATATGTATATGTATGTATATATAATTACATATGAATATATATACATATTTTTTAACCAACCCTCTCTTTTGTTAATTAAGCACTATTTATTCACATCTGCTGTTTGTGACCTGGAATTCATGAACATAATGAATAACAAATATTAAATGAAGAATACATATATCTGAATAAACATTGTTTTTTAAATTATATACTTGGGTTGGGAGTTTATACATTCTTCCATCATTCATACGTTTTGAGAATCTTCTTTAGTAAGTTCTGCAGATAATTTACAATCAACACAGGATATCAGACTAATTATTGATACTGTCACCTTATTTTTTTGGCTAAAGGCTACATACTCAGACCAAAAACCCAATGGATTCAAATGACAAGTTTAAAAATATGGCTGTCTGAAAAGTGAATTTTTCCCTGAAAGATGTACCAACACTGGACACATTCAAAGTAATGTGCCACAAGTTTTTCAAACTCATCCCAAAAGTAATTTTTAAGAGCAATCATATCAGATAATAAATAGGACACACTTTGGCAGTGTCTGCCAGACTACCTTCTCTGCTGCATGCCTCTTGCATCCTCAATATTGGAGCCCCTAAACATGTTTGTACTATATTATAATGCCCATTTATAAGAAGTGATAATCATAGGGACAAATAAACACCTATCCATGCTGGAATGAAACCAAAATATGTAACTTAGTACTTTGAGGTGGCTACATTTACCATGTGAAAGAGAAGCTGAGAAAGTTGATCAGAGCAAAAAAATTGAGAGAGGAAATGTATTTTATGGATCGTTAATAAGACTTTTCAGTTCATGACTCCAGACCCTACCTTAGGCCTGTCTATATCCCATCCTTAGGTTCCATGATCGCTGTAGACTATTTGTGTCCCCCTAAAATTCATATGTTAAATCTTAATCCCCAAAGTAATGGTATGTGGAGGTGGGGCCTTGGGGAGGTGATTAGGTCATGAGGGTGGAGCCCTAATGAATGGGGTCAGTGCCCTATATAAAGACCCAAGAGTACTCCCTTTTCCCTTCTACTGTGTGCGATTATAGCAAGAGGATGGCCACTTATGAACCAGGAATTAGGTCTTCACCAGATACTTTATCTGTCAGCATGTTGATCTTGTACTTTCCAGCCTCCAGAACTGTGAGAAATAATTTTCTGTTGTTTGTAAGCCTCCTAGTCTATGGTATTTGTGTTAATAGCAGCCTAAATGTACTAAGGAAATGGATGATACAGCCCAGCATAACATAATAAATCCTTACTTTATTGAGGTAAATAGTTCAGGTTATCGATTTGTTGCCAAAGTGTCTTGATTAATCTTCATACTGTAGGTTATTGCTGTTCAAAATGTAGTCCATGGTCAGGTACTCATCCATGAAATATTTGTTATTGTCAGTGATGACAAGGAGCGTGCGCCAGATTGTAAACCAGTTACTTCATTAAGCACACTCTTTAGGTAGCTGACTTAAAATATTTTTCACAGCAAAACTTTCTCAAAGAAGGAAGCAGTGAATTGATTTATATTCTGACACAGGTTCTTTTTCATCTTGCAAATCTATAATAAACAGATCACATAAAGAAAGTGAATTAGTAATTTAAAAGTGTCCCACATAGCAAAACCCAGGCTCTGATATTTACCTGGTGAAGTCTATAAAAAAAAAAATAATAAATAAGAGAAAATAATACCAATTCTTCCCAAATTCTTCTAGAAAAGAGAGAAAGAATACATCCCAACTCATGCTATGAGGCCAGAAGTACCCTGATACAAAAGCCAGACTAAGATGTTATGAGAAAATAAAACTAGAAATTATCTTTATTAATAAAGATGCAAAAATTCTCAACAAAGCATTAACAAACTAAATCCAGCAACACAGAAAAAGGATTATAAACTACAACCAACTGGTATTTCTCCCAGATATGCAAGGTCAGTTCAAGATCCAAAAATAACAACTTATATAGTACACCATATTGAAAGAGTAAAGAGCAAAACCACAAAATAGTTTCAATAAACACAGAGAACGTATTTGACAAAATCCAACACCAGTTTATGATAAACTCTCACAGAAAACTAGAAATAGAAGAGAATTTCTATTTCTATTACTTTACACACCTGCCTTGTTTTCCATATTTCTAGCATTTGGTGAACACAACTGATAACTGATCTTTTGCTTTATTTTGTTTCTCTCTTTGTCTCACTAAAAACTTGAGTAATTCTTTTAGGAAGAATATTTTGGAAGCAAATCCCTGGTTTCTTTTATGTCTAAGGAGATTTTTTTTTTCTTCACACTGACTGAAGCAGAGTTTGGAATTCTAAATTCAAAATTTTTTCTTCAGGTATTAGAAGGCATCCACTTAAACTATATTTAATATATTCTAGTATGTGTCTGTGACTGATGCCTATCTAAATTGTACTCTTTAAGATATTATTTTGTTTTCCTGATGCATAATTTTAGGGTTCTAAATTTTATCTGGATTTATCTAGGTGGAAATCTTTAAAAGTATTAATCTTACCTGACTTTCTGTGTGGACTTTTTAGTCAAAGGTTCATGTCTTTTACCAGTTTAAGATATTTTTTTATTTTATAAATTTTATTTTGTCTCTTTTCCTTTGTGCTTGTTAATTTTGTCCCTTTGTGGCATCCATTAAATTAATTTTGAAATCCATAGAACTATCCATGTTACCTAACTTTTTCCCATACCTTTCATCTTATTCTTTTGCAAATATTTTTAGAGAATTCCTCAATTTATTCTTAGATATTATAAAATAATTTTCAGCATGAAGAAGACAAATAATTAAAGCTTAGAAATCATCTATAAATGTGAAGTCCTTGACTTTCAAATTATCATTTTCGTTGTAGTATTCCTGGTCACAGTCAACAAAATATACTTTCACTGCCGTAGGAGATAGGGCATAGTGATATATTAATGACCTTTATATACTTCGTAAGAAAGTATGAATTTCTCATTAAATTAGTATGTGTCCCTTTTCCTCCTCCAAACAAACAAAGACCTACTCATTTTTGTATCCTGTTTGTTTTTCTTGTAATTATATAATTCATTAGGAATATCATACGTCTTTCAAATTTTCTTTTTGCATGTTATGAAATGTGATATGGTGATTTATTTAAGATTCCAAAAATGTAGTTAATTTTCCTTTGAAATATTAAATATCTTTGAAATGCAATACAGTCCACTGGAAAACACCTTTGCCAAAGCTAAGAAACCTTAGACACCATGCAAAATCAATTAAACTGTATACAATCCTATGAAATAAATACATTATAAGTGCAAATGAGAAATTACTTCCATTAGTGATAAGCACAATAAATACAACACTGAAACTCATTAAACAATAATTATAAGACATCCCGGACTGAGAACTTGCTTTAGTGAAGCAGAAAGTCAGAGGGAAATTAAACCACATATTTTAGTTGAGAAATAAATTTTTTATTCCAGACCAAACACTTTTATGGCTCTAGGAAATCCCGTGTTTTTTCTGAATAAAAAGTAGAATCAATTAAAGCATTTTCAGAATAGCATAGCATTTTTGTATGAGCTATGATATAAAATGCATGCTTTTCATAAACAATCAGGAGGTCCTATGTGTAAGCTGCTTAACAGGTGGGCATTAGAAACTTTAGCTTCATCTCTCTGAAAAAGAATAATTATTTTAAAACATTATCAAGTAATATCATACAAAAGGAAAGAGTCCTATTCAGGTTCCAGCTGCAAAGGCAATTTACTTATTTTAATCTACCTCATATTTTACAAAAGTCTTCAATGTCAACATCCATTAAAGACATGTGATAGGAGTAACTGTTTTTACCAATACCTAAAAGTCTTTAACTTTAACATAAGCTGATGCATTAGATATAGAGTGTAAGAAAAAGAGAAGAGTCAAATAAGATTCCAGGACATCTTTTTTTTTTTTTTTTTTTTTTTTTTTAACCTGAGCTTCTAAAAGTCTGTGTTTACCATTTACTGAGGTTAGGTATTCTGTAGGGGAGAAGGTTTCCTGGCAGGATGGCCAGAGTTGGGTTCAGGAATGTTGGGTATTAAGTGGCTGTATTCTTTTTTAGTATAAACACCCTGACATCAGCTTCTGCCAAAAACCAGCTATGTAGCCTGAAAGGATGCATTTCTCTTGTGGGAAAGGTTTGATAGATTTTCCTAACAAAGGTGGAAATGAAAATAATTCAAAATGTCTGTTTTCTGGGCAACTCTTCATTATTAGTCATTACCACTTACCTATATGACAGCTTCCTATTTTCCCTGATTAAGAGTTCTTGATTCACTTTTGTATGAATTGCAATGATGGAGGTGCTAAGTTGTTTGAAATAAAATAGGTCTTCTCAGTTTTTCTGTTAGGTGTTTACTGTGCATAGGCATTTCACATTAAGACCATCATAATGGTGGGGAAAAGTTACTATTGATACAATTTTTCCCAAGCACATATTACTTTTTAAGAGAAAAATTATTATTTTGTATATTAATAGAAGAAAAACCACTTCCAGTATATTTAATAAAAAGTATAATTTTCATTGCTTTCTTTTATCATTTGAATACCTTACGTATTTATTGCCACTCAATATAATTTAGATATTTGGACCAGAAAATAAAATTTAAAAAATCAAGCCATATTCACTTTATTCATTTATACTGATTCTACTCTGGGTTTTTTGTTCATGAACAGAAATGTTTGAGGAAATAACCAGAAAATCCAGTTGAAATGAATAAGTCATTTTTAAAATAGCAGTGGAATACTACTGAGGCAGTAAAAAGTCAGGCTAAGATTCCAGGGCTTAGCCTGGAGAAATAGGGCGAAAACTGAGAGACTGTGGGCCTTAGGAGTATAATGGAAAGTCCACTTTCAAGTGATCAAAGAAAATAGCAGCCCACCAAAACTCTGTACCCTGTAAAAATATCACTCCAAAATGAAGGTAAATGAAAACGATTTCAGAAAAACAAAAACAGAAGAACTCCTCTGCAGCAAAATTCTTCTAAAAAATTGCTAACAGGAGATTTTCAGGAAAATGATTTCAGTAGGAAACACTGAATTGCTGGAAGAAAAAGAAGTGTAAATAAGTGAGTAAATAGAAAAGACTGATGACTATACAAAACAAGATATTATATATCTGGTTTGAAATATATAGAAATCAACACATGACAAGAATAATATAAAAGATGAGGTGGTAAAAGGAGTTAAAGTTTTCTAAAGTATTCTAACATTTACAGGAAATTGGTAAAACAATTGGTATTTTACTGAATTTAAAATGCTATGTGCTTTTAGCAATAACAGAAAATTGCTCAGAAAAATTAATTTTAATAGACCACAATAGATAAAAGGAGGCTGTATCAGTAGGGTCTAGTCAGAAAGCATAACCCACTCCATTTACTTTAATGCAGATGATTTAAATTTAAAAATTAATAAAAAGTATAGTTGTATTGCAATATGTGTTAGAATTCTCCAGAGAAACAGAACTAATGTGTGTATACATATATATATGTTCATATATATCTATATAATAGATATAGATTTATATGTATAGAGAGAGAGAGAGAGAGAGAGAGAGAGAGATTTATTATAAGATAGTGGTTCACATGATTATGGAATGCTGAGAAGATCTGCTGTCAGCAAGCTGGAGACCCAGGAGAACCATTGGTATAGTTCTAGTCCCAGTACAAAGGCTTGAGAATCAGAAGAACTTTCTTTTACTAGTGTAAGTCCCAGTTGAGTACAGGAGAAGACTGATGTCCCAGCTCCAAAATTACTCGAGGCAGAAAGAGTAAATCCCCCCAGGCTGTTAAGAGATTAGATCAGGCTCACGCACATTGGAGAGACCAATCTGCTTTACTCAGTCTACCAATTCAAATATTAATCTCATCCAGAACACAGACACACCCAGATTAATATTTAACCAAATATCTGGGTATCCATGGCCCAGTAAAGTTGGCACATAAAATTAACCATCACAAAATAAATATTCTCATTCTTCTTTTATAACTTTCACAAAGGATCTACTAGCTTGTAAATGCTGAGCAGACATTGACATATATGTAGTTTCTATAAATTGACCTGTACATATGTTTATCTAATTAGTTGTTTGATAACTGTTTTCAAACAAATTGATGACTAATATTTTGCTCTCCTTAGATTTATTTTATACTGAGAAGTTTCAGCACAAGGGCTGCTAAACTAAATAAACTATAGGGCATCTATCTGAGGTATCTATCTCCCTGGCTTTGTGATCCTATAGAAAATCTTATCAACAGATTTAGTCTTGAGTATTTGGCAAATTACTTTTCTGGGCAACTTTATGAAAAATAAAAATTTAAATTCCATCAAATGTTTAATTTCAACAAATTTATTTTTCAGTAAAATTATTATAAATTTTTTCAAAGTTCTGAAACTCTCACAGTTGTATCCTTCTTATAATAAAGACATATTTTGTTTATATATTATAATGTCAGGATCATCTTCACTATCAAAATAAGTGGCTTCAACAAAACATATTTTTTTAAAAAAATTTTACGGGAAGTCTTGGGATGTTACAGTAGCAAAGAATTAGAAGAAAATTAATTGTAATGACCTTAGACCTGTCACAACTTGCAGTGACTCAGTTTTCCTACCAACTAAATAGGAACTATCTGCAACCACTTTATATGTAAATAGAATGTTAAAATAAATCACATGCTATTAAAATTGTCTATGAATTCCATTTGAATAGGATTGTTATATATATTCTATTCAAAACTATTATAATTATAAATCAAAGTAAAAATAAACTATTGTCCTTGAACACCCACAATAAAATGCATTTTTCTGTAGTTAAGCATTAAAGTCTCATTAGCTATTATTAAATGTGCCAGATATCACACTATTAAGCAAGTGTCAAGTATAATGGAATAGTCGTTTTTCTGCCAAAGTTCTTTTTTTTTTGCCATTATTGTTACTAATACACATTTTGTTAAATAAATGGCTATTACTTTTGTAGGACAGTAAGCATTTCAGATACATTTGTCAACGTTCCAGAAAATGAAAAAGAAGGCATAAAACTAATTTCTTTTATGCTGTTCAGGTGTGTTGAATAGCTGAGATGAGTAGGAACAGCTAGCAGAATCTTTTCCTAACTCAGATAATTGTTTTGTCTTATTTGTTTCTTTCCCCTAATCATGCAAGGCTAACATATTTCTTTTTCTATTATAGTCTTGAGCTACATTTGCATTTTCCATCACTTAAAGATTGAAAGGAGAACACTCAAAGAATAAGCTTACCTTTTGCAGACATATGAAAGAGGTAGAGATTTGATCTGGCATCTGAAAAAACTGACTTCTAAGCAGTCAATGTCTTCTAGAATGAGGAAAACTTATACTGCTCTGCAGCCAGAAATAACCTTCTGGCCACCTTACAAGTATTTAATATTCTGACTAGAATTGAATAATATCAAAGACTTCTGAAAGTGACATTCTATCAGTAATAATGGTATATATTTAAATGTCAGACTCCAAATTAACCATTTTATTGTAAAATAGAGAATAAATGTAGCATGCAGGAAAGGATTTAGCTATTCTTCCTGGAGCTGATCTGGAACGGACTATCTATAGGGTGATCATATATCTTATTTTTCCTGGGGCATTTCAGGTTGATTTTGATGTCCCAATGTAAATATTAAGTGTCCCCTCTCACAAAGTATCCCAGCATGGATGATAAAATATATTCTTGAACTGTGCTGAGAACACATACCCTCGAATCCTATCTCTCCCTCCTCTATGTCTCATGGCATTTTCAGTAATCAACACCCCTGGGAGATGTTCTCTTCAGATAAATTAAAAGTAATCCCATCACAAAGATTTGGGACATCATGTGTGTTTGATGTCCCTCCTAGGTGCTCCCATAGAAACCAGCACTCTTCTGTAACTTATTAACAGAAGACTGCAACGACCTGTTCACTTACTTCTCTTCTACAATAAAATCTGAGTTCTGTGATGGCATAAGGAATGTTACTAAAATATTGTACCATAAGTATCTGGCACAATGACTGGTGTAGAATAGGATGTCAGTGAATGTTTGATGAAAATATGATCAGAAATAAGTTATATTTGAGGTTAAACATGTAATTGTTTTTTGCTTCATTGCTATACGGGTTACCAAGCCTGTCTGCTAGATACTGATTCTCTTCAAGTAAATCTTTGCCTCATGCTCAAGAAAAGTCAGTTGGCTTTCAAATATTTGTAGTTTGCTTACTCTGTATTGTTAGATAAAGTTGTTGAGGTCTCTTTCAAGTATTGACTTTCAAAGCAGGTTTCTAAATATGTATAAATATTTAACCAGTCATTCTTCATTTCTTCAAAATGTTCACCTAGCTTCTTAAATACTCTTTACCTTAAAATGGGAAAAACAAAAATGGCTTAGAAATATTCATTCATTATATCCAATCGCCAAAGGTGATTATTACAATGTACATATGAAATTAGATTTATCCCATTTGCATTTAAAAGAAAGCTATGCTTACTACTATCTGCCACACAATATAAACTGTATATGTATCAGAGGAAAGTGGGGCAAAGACAGAATTTCACCCAGAAACTAGTGATAGTATCGTATAAACAAGCAAAATTTTTATATGAAATATGTCTTCAAAACACATTCAAGATTATAATACTTTAGCTTAATGCTCTGACAAAACATAATTGGAAACAGAAAATAACATCTTATTGAATCAAAAAAAAAAGATCATATGTATATGATTTAAAGATTAAGGTAATATATTTTTATTTTTACCTTTGTTTTATTAGCTTGAAAACCCTGCAAAATAGCCAGGCTTTCCCGGGACTTTACATGTATATCACAATGCTATTGATTTCCTTTAGGTCCATAAAGCAAGCACTAACTAATTTTGAAATAAAGTTTTAATGCTGCATGATTCACTTTCATCTTCTCAACTCATTGAATCTTTTACATGATACTTCATCATCCTGTTACACAAAGGCACTCGAGCTGTGTGTGTGTGTGTGTTTAATGTTTTGTTTCATTACAAGACTCTGGGCTCTCTCAACTCAGGTGAAGTTTTTGTTGCAGAACTGAAAGCTGAAGCAGGTAGGAGTAAATTCTGACTGCTGTCTTTAGTAAAAGTCTGCACTGATGGTTAAAAAATTAGGGCTGAGTGTAAGTTGCTGCATATTTTATTTCTTAAATTATTTTAATGTGCTTTTAACACTTCAATATAGGGAGACTCCCTGTTAAAAATCCAAATTTGGTTTTCAGAAAATCTAGCAACACTAGGCCAATTTTCCTATAAGGTACCTGGCTGGAGCTGAATATCAGCTGACACTGTTAGCTGATATATAATAGTTTGCCATAGTCTTCCTGGGCCTGCTTCAGTCATATATATTACATTATGGAATCTATAGGCATTTGAGGTTGCCAGCTTTGGCCTTTACTGAAAGCATTACTTCTGTGTTTCAGAAAGGAATGTTTACCTCGCAGGAATAGACAGACATAGAGAAAGGTAGAGTTTTTTTTCTCAAGCCCAGGAAGAAGACAGTGTTTCTGATTTCTGGGCGTGGTGGAGAGGTGGGTGAGGATGGGGTGAGGGCTGTACCACTCACTGATTGTGTCTCAGGAGGGGTTATCAGATTTAACAAATAAAAATGCAGAATATTCACGTAAATTTTTTAATAAACAATACATATTTTAATATAAGATATACTATGCAATATTTTCAACATAATTAAACTAAAAAAATGTGCAGTTTATCTGAAATTCAAACTGAACTTGGCATCCTGTATTTTTCCTGATAAGCCTGGTCCTAGGAGATTGTCAAGTTCTAGAGGAAAATGACTACATCATACACCCAGGGATGTTGGACTTTAGGCACTCAAATTTCCCACATTGACAAAAGTTCTTATCCCAGAAAGGACTGAGTCACGTGTCTTCAAAGAACCACATAAACTTGGGAAACAAGGTTCTGATTAGTAACCATGATGATTTCAGTGAAGAAGAAAGGGAACTTCCCACATTTTCCAGAAAAGATCCTCTGCTGCACTGTCCAAGATAACAGGATTGAGTTTCCTGCCCAGAATGATGTGCTCCAATCAGATTTAAATTTATGGAAGAAATAAACAAAGGGAACATTTCTAATTTACTTCAGTGTATATACCAAGAGATAAATCTGATGCATGGAAATCTTATCCAAAGGTACCTTTTCAGTGAAATTATCATGACTTTATTACACTATCAATTTACTGTATTCCACATTCTATTTCATATTTGATTGTGACACTACTTAAAGGTTTTATTTCAATTTCTCAAACCAGTGAATATTTTACATCATATCCCATCAACGAGTCACACAGGAGCACTAACTGCCATTTAAAAAAAAATCTTACTAACAACCAACTTGTGTGTTTATTCAAAATCAAATCTACCAAGTTGGACAAATAAACTATAAAACAAATGAAAATACATAAAAAATAAACAAATATGTTGAAGTAGAGCATATTAATGCTATAAAGTCACACTTTATTACAGCCTAAAGCAATGCCAAGCTAGCAATCTTTAATCTTTTGTCAGTGATAGAAAAGAACATCTATAGCACTATCAGGTGAGATGACACTTCCAGGGGTACCATGCTTCCTCAGTATATACAGATACATCCTCAGTTAGGTGGAGAGTAGCTCCAAATAAGGAGTTATACATACTCAGGACACATTTAAAGAGCCATAGAATGGAATTTCATATTTATATAAGCAAAGTGTTGACATATGTATAGGAAAGATGTATTTAAGAGTTTTGCAAAATGGGTAGTGCCTCTGACTTTAATGCCCTAAGGACATAAAAGGCTGGTGAATTTCAGCTTTGCTTTGTAGAGTAAATATGTTTTTGGATAAATAATATAAGTGGATTTTACATATCTATAAGTGGACAATTTTAAATCGAAAATTTAAAGATACATAAATACAAAAGGAACACAATACTTAAAGGGGTCTATAAAGCCTTTGATCAATCTTTTGAAAGTATTTAGCCCTGATGTGTTATATAGTATTTTCTTAATCTAAATTGCACCTTTTTTTACATTTAACATTTCTGAAATTGAGTTGGTCTCTTTTTTTTGGTTGGTGTATTAAATTTAGGGCTTATTTTAACGTCAAGAAACTGCTATTAATTGATGATATATCTTTAGAAATGAATGCTTATTGGTATTTAGCGGGTAAGTAATTTATGTTTACCTAAACTAAGCTGGCTTTTTAAAAAATCACAGAACTATTTAGCCTTTGGTGAGGTTTATTGATCTTCAAAGTCCTGAAAACCTTAAAGCCTTTAACAATTTTCTATTACAACAGGCCTGATACAATAAATTTCTGTATCTGGGCAGATTTTTATTGTTATTTCCTAAAGGAATGGGTTATTTATTGAGTGAGTCTCTGCCTCAGGCTGATTTGGGAGCCAGAATGCCAACATGGTGTCTGGATCTCATCTAGAGAACACAAAATCTGAAGCCTCCATAAAATCATCATCAGGGAAGTAAGAAAAAATAAAGGTTACATTCTGATTCCATTTTGACGTGTGTTCTTTTTTTCCTACCTAAGCTTGCCGAATTTAGATCAATTTTTTACACATACCCTATCAGGAAATGATTAAGAATAATCAGCCTAATATAACCTGTAAAATCCCTAAAATTAACTGAAGCTAACATTTTTGAAGATTTGTTAATCTTACACTATGGCTTCTATTATTCCCTACCAGCTGTAAACTTTGAATTTAGGCACTCTTGAAATTATCCATGATAAATATTATAAGAGATGATATTTCTCCTAGAAATATTTCAGGGGTAGGTTGCAGTGCCAAAGCATTCCACATGTTGTAGGGAATATTGTTGCCGCAAGTGTTGTTGAAATTGTAATGAAAGAGAAGGTACTCTTCTCTGATGTTCAAATGCCATCTCAATAACTCTAATGGAAATAGCAAAATGATAGTCAAAAATAAATTCAAGCACATTTTAAAATTTTTGATTGATATTTTTTTTTAAGAAAGGGGAAGGAAGTGGCATTTGGAGATAGCACTGTTAATATAGGCTAAGTGAATTGTGGAGATTTGGGGAGATATTCTTACAGATGTTAAGTGAGAGTTTCCAACCACAGGCAGGCTGTATCAGTGTGGTGTTAAATATATGTTTTCTCTGAAAACAGAAGAGGAATTGAACCTAGTGTGGAATCATCATGAGCTAAAGAATTCTGCTTGCAGTTTGCACAGAGAGAGTTCATATTGTGTCCCTATTTATTGAAATCAGTAACCCCTTCTTTGTAAATTAAAAATAAATCTACCTTGTCTACTAATGTTTACAAAGAAGAGGAAGAACACCCTATCTTTCTAAAATGTAATTAGTCCTGCAGTATGTTTCTTTCAAGGTCTTGTCCTTAGAAACATGGAAATGAAAGGGGAAAGCTGTCATACTCCATTGATCCAATTGGTAGCAATTTAAAGTAAGTTCTTAGCTAATTGAATTGGCCCCCAGCACCAAGTAAATTTACAACCGTGAAATTCCTTTACTAATTTCAAGTCCTTTTAAATTTTACAGCCCCAAAGAAGTTTTAAAAAGTTAAAAAAGAATAAAAATTTTTGATGGATCATTGAGAAATGTGGCTGGAAGTGGGAATTCCATAACACATAAGACTATTTCTCAGAATAGTATTCCTACATGATACTCCTCATTGGGAAAAATTGCATCATCAGAATATTTTGGACACTACCATACACTTTATACACTTAACAGGAAACTTGTTAATAATGTTTATGTTGAACACAGTTTCTCCAAATATGTTTCATCCATATATTATTGATTATATATATAATTCTAAGCATTAGTAGGTTTAATCAGTCCCTTCTCTTTAGGAAAAAAAAAAAGAATGGTGTCAAGGACACCACTCTTTCTGGTTTTCCTTCTCCCTCAGTAGCAGATTCTTTTCATTCTCATTATCTGGCTCATCCTCCTTTGGATCGCTTCTCATAAGCACCTACAGTTAATTCTCAGGTGATTTCAAAAAGTTGTATACATTAAATAGCATCCATTAAAAATATAAGAACTACATTTATATAGCCAGTGACAAAAATTCTCCTCTACTCAAGACTGGAATGTTTAATAGATATTTCAATCTCATCATAGCTAAACTGAAGTATTGTCAAGTCTCCAAAATTTGTTTTTCTCACCAAACCCACAGTCTTCCTAATCACAGTTTCTGCCATCACACTTCATTAAAATCTTAAGGTTAAAACAAAAAACACAGAAAAGAACAAAATAAACAAAAATGGAGATCATTTTTGATTCAGCAAAATTTCTAATAGCCTATATCCAACTGATGAGTTAAAATTGATTTCAGCTCTACAGTCAAAACACATCCTATATCTGAGACTTCTACAGAAGTCCTTTACTATTACCTCATTCAATCACTACTTTCCTGAATTATTGCAATTAACTCTTACTAGTCTTTTTGCTTTCAATTTTATCCCAGTACTTTCTATACAGAAGAGACAGTGTAGGTCTTTTAAGATGTAAATTACATGTCACTCTCCTAACTCAACTATTTGAAGGTACTGTAGAGTGACCAAACGTAGACAGAAAATCAGAAGTCAACCCTTGAAAGAGGGGAACTACATTAGATAAGAGTCACATGTGTATGGCTCTTTGCCTGAAAGTATTCCCTTTAGCATAGGGTAGCTGGAAATGAAAGCTGCAGTGCTGAAAAGGAGATTTATATCTTTACTTATGTTAGGAAAAAATGTTTTAAATATAGGATCTAAGTTGCAGTAAATTAACAGCAGAACCTCCCAGTAGCCCTAACTATTTGCCACTATTTTGGATAAAATCCTGTCACATTTGTTTTATAACTCAAGAGCAGAAAAATATTTAGAAAGTAAAGTAGTTGTTAGCACTAGGTGTACTCATTCTAGTTCTGATAGCTACCATCCAGATAAAGAGGAAGAACAAAGGGCAACAGTGAAAATAAACCTTGAAAATGTATAAAGCAGAGTGTGATCATTTACTTTAGAAATTAAGAATCCAAAATACTTGGTCATTTCCTGAAGTAATGAATTGAGCATATTCTGCTTAAAGAGTAAACTGTAAAATATTTGGGGGACATATTCTTGGCAGAACCAAAAAATAATGCTTTTTTGTTTGTGCTTCAAAATATAAGCTTCTATTTTATAAAAATTTAACTCATGCAAAATGGTTCATCCACTACATAAATCTTTATGGTTGATACTATGAGATTAATTGGATCTATTATTTCTGAAAAAAGAGATGCTTTGGTTAAATATTATGAGAAGATAATTTCTAGCAATACAAACTGGCTTTTATTTTCATAAGGCAAGACATTTATTTTGAAATCCAGGAGCCTTTCAAACAAAAAGAGTATAGCAGAACTAATGATTTCTGGGAATAGAACCTTATTGTAAAATTATTCATATGAACTTCTAGACATTTCATGGCTTTAGAGGGGACTATTTCAGGATAATGAGCTATGAAATGGCAAACATTAATCTCTATGTAGATTTTCAGATAGAAAATTTTTTCCTTAGGCATTTGATACTGCTAGATCACTACTAAGTAGGTAATATTTTGGAGTAACTTTTTTTTTTTTTAGAAAAAGCCCATAACTTAGTGATTTTAATATAAAGATTTGGCATAGAGCCACAAGGCCAAAAAGGAAAGATCAAGCTGTTTTAAGGTATTTAGTTTTCACATTTGCATTTAAACCCACAGAAGCACAGAAAACCTAGCAAAGCAAAAACAAAATCAGGATCACTATCTCAAGCTCTGTGTCTAATAAACATTCTTTTTTAGGCTTAAATAATTAAACTTTAATTCTTATATATATTCATCTTTTGTGAATGCACTGTTTAAATCTCTCTTCTTAGAAGTAGGAAATTGAGACTATTTTTTATTTTCTGCCACTACTTAGCTTCCATTTGCTATTCATGTGACAAAATTCACTAACCATAAATTCTGTAACTTGATGTCATTAAACAGATATTGTAGTAGATGGCTGTTGTTGTAATTAACTATGTGGCTGCATGTTATAAAAGTAAAAATAATAATTCTTTAAACAAATTAATTAGACATGATAAGGAAATCTGTCCTCCCATTGATCTCTAGACAGTTTTCACTGGTTTATTTATCTGTCTATACTGGTTCTCCATCTCTTCTTCACAATTCTATGTGCTTCACTCCTAAACCTGAGCACTGTGTTGAACAAAAAAAAAGCTAAATTAAGCATTTAATACCACTGAACAATAAATGAAAATTCCTTTTACTAAATCTTTTTTAGGAATTGAATAATTCCAATGTGGTTGCTATTACAGTAAAGAACTCTTAAAGCATAATATAATTTCGGTATGAAAAAATTAGACAAAAATAAGTTAAATATTTTGTCCAATATCACATAGAAATAAGAGACCAAAAGAGCATTTCCTTAATCTTTCTCCAATACTGTATAGTAGAAAACAGGTAATAGATGTTCAGTAAGGTTTAAACAAATTAATCTCCGAAGCTTAAAGCACTTAATTTATTAACACTTTTATGTATTTCACCTGTAAATGACATGACTAAAATCCAGAAAAGTCAGATTCTGGGCTTTTCACTGACACTACTTATGCTTATCACTTAGACTCTTTTATTCCTTAGAATGTTTTTTCTTTTCTCCTTCTTCTGTTCCTCCTCCTCCTTCCCTTCCCTTCTTTAGGTTCACAGAGCTGAATTAATCACATTACAGCATTCTCATCAGTAATGTTCAAGACTGATTGGTTTTATATTGTTTTGTCACCATCATTCATCCTCATGTCTATTTCCATCCTCCCTTAGGTACACACTAACATATTTGACATTTGCAATAAGCACACATGGTGCTTAAGCCTGTGAACTCTGGAGCCAGATAGCCAAGGTTTGAAATCTGGCTTCAACACATACTAGCTATGTTATTGACCTTTCATGAACATTTGACCTTTCATATTACATATATGCCATACCAGTTTCTTCTTCTGCAACATGGGTATAATAATATCTACTTCCTAGTTTGTTCTGAGGCTTAAGTTATTTACATTTATATAAACAAACAAACGTGTGCATATGTGTGTGTATATATGATATATATACATGCTTAAGTGTACATATGTATTTATACTAGTACCAAATACTTTAGCTAAAACTCTATATTCTTGTGTATGTATATGATTCCTTGAAAGTTATTTCCATGAAATGGTATTTTTTGTATTTTCTTACAATTTTCCTTCAGCACTGTAGTTTTGAGACCCATCAATGCTTCTCTATGTAACAGGAGTTATTGATTGCTTTTGCATGTTGAATAGCAATTACATTTCGTTCCCATGGAGATAAACAGATACTGTTAAACTAAGCATTTATTCATCCACATTTCCATATTGACCTGTATGAGAATGGGTGTATACCCAAGAGTGTTTCTGCTGAGTCATAAAGCACATCAGCTCTTCCTTTCAACAGTGCTATTATTGACAGAGAAAACTCTGGAATGGCTTGTAACAATTTACTCTTCTTCCAGAAGACTGAGAGGGTATTTCCCCACAGCTTTGCCAAAACTTTGTATTATTAGATGTTTTGCCATTTATAGATGTGGTAACTTAAGCATTCAGCATCATTTTGAAGCAAATAGAGAAATAATTCTGTCAGATATTCAAAAAGAATCTAGAAGATCTACCAACCATTTGTGGAGACTTCAATATCCTTGTCTTAAAAATAAACAGAAAAGGTTATTGTAAAAAAAAGGATTCAAAGATTTGGGGAATATGAATAATTATCCACCTGTCTATCCATATCTATCTATCATCTACAACATAGACACATTTGTTGTGTGTGTGTTTTAATGCATGTGAATATATCTGTATGTACATATACATATATACCTATACATATATGCATACATATATATACATGTGACTTATTACCCAGAAACAAAAATTTTAAGTTGCTATTGTTGTTCAAATAGCCATGAAATATTTTAAATACTGATTATATTTAAAGGGTAAAGGAAAGTCTCAAGTTTTCTAAAGTAGAAATCTTAAAAGGTACAGAATTTGCCCCTAAGACAAAAATGAATTCAGTAATTAGCAAGAAAAAGTAGCTAAAATTAAGTAATATTTCACATTCTGCTATACCATAGAAAGTTCTAATAATCAGCAGTTCTCAATTGCTGTTGAGCACCTGATAAATTTTGTCCATCTTTTTGGATGATTAATTCCCTAATCAATTTTAATAGCCTTCTTTTTTCCATTAAATTTCATACCTTAATTTGTAATTTCTCCTTTTTCTGATAGTGTTCTTGCCTTATTTGCTTTCTTTTAATAGCATCTGGCAAGTGTATATGCCTCTCACTTTATTTGCAAATTTTGCTATAATTATTTGTGTCTCTTGCAATAATTTTGTACATGTTTGGACTATAAGACAGTCTGAAATTCTCTTTAAAGGGGTGTTAATTTATGAATGATCCTTATGATTACTGAATTTCTATCATCTTGATTTCCTTTATTGCATTCTTGATTTTTTCCCTTTTTCTGACTTTTGTTGAATTAGCCTAGTTTTTAAACTCAGTTAATTAGCATTACTTTTCTCTTTATCCTCTACCTTTCAAAATTAAAATATTCTGGGTACTATTACCTTATATATATAATTAATTTAGAATTACACATAATTTGAATTGCTATTGTCATAGACCATTGATTCTTTTATCTCACCCTCTTCTCTTAGATTTGACTTATACTGTATTAGTTTTGTTGCAATAAGCCATTTGTTTAGAAAGGATCTATTCCCAACAGACTTGGAGCACTAGCATATCCAAAATTAATTTTAGTTCGCTTTCAGATTTGAATGCTCATTTGTTTAGCTACAAAGTTCTGGTTCAAACATCACTATTCCCTCAGAACTTTGGAGGCTTTGCCTGATTGTCTTTAAATATTTCTCTGCTTAAGCTGAAGCTTGATGTCCATTTGATTCTTTCCTTTAACATAGTTTGCTCTCTCCAAAAACTAACAATTCTATCTTACCTGTGCAGCTATTGATATTAAATATCACTAAAATATATCTGATTTTGAGTCTATTATTATTTTCATCTAGTTGTGGTCTTAGCTGTTCATTTCAAGCTTAAGAATAATTTGTTTGATTGTTTGATTATTTATTCCACTCAATTCTCTCTGTTCTTTTTCAATTGGAACCTGGGACCTCTACTAGATTCGTATCTATCAGACATCTATTTACTCTCACTTTTATTTATTTATTTTCTGATTTCTGGGAAATTTTCCTTTCTCAGTCTTCTAGCTTACTACCTTCAACTGTAACCATTCTGTTGTTCTTAACACAGATACATATACATAATATTTTCATATATATCAAGAATTTTGAGTGTTCACTTTTTAACTTCCACATTTTCCAAAATACATTATCTCTTCTAATTCTATAAGTTATAATAACTATAATTATTATATTAAGTTATATTTTATTTCCCCTATTAACTTTGTTTCTTCATGATTTCATTTTGTTAATAAACTTTGATTCTCTAGTCCATGGTCTGGATTTAACACAAATATTTGGTAATTCACAGTTGTATATGTATCTTGTAGAAGTCTTAGATGAACAGTGTATTTTCTCAAGTCAAATAAATATTCTTCTTCTGTTGGTGGAAACCAATCTTACTTATAGTAACCTTGTTTCTGGGCTTTTCAGAGAAAGGTTGAGATATCTGGCTGTATGGGTATAACAGACTTATGTTATGGGGGTGCAGCCTCCATCCCTGTCTGGGACACTTTTTGTAACCACTGTGGATATTTCTTGGATGCAATCTTTCTCTGTTAGAAAGCTGTAAATACAGCTTTATCTTGGATGCAATAGCAAAAACTGATATTTTCTTTTTTCCCTCATTTTTCCCTCTACTCTTTTTGTTAAGGTATGGGGTTGCCATAGTGTCTAATCTGCTTTTCATTATTTCCCAATACCCAGACTAAGCACTGTCTCTGAGCACATCAGTCACATTCTTTAGAAAGTAGTGCTTGAGAATTAGTCAAAGACAACAATTTTCTGATGTCATTCATGTAGTATAGATGGATGGTAGGATGGGTCCCCTGATAAAAGTATTCCAAAGGCAACACTTGTATTACTCTGATGACTACCTCACTCTTCACTCCACTTTGTTGATATTTTTTTCACATGAAATTTGTGGTGAGAACTACTCTTTCCTTTGCTGACCTTTCTCTTTTGTTTTGAAATGAATTTTTTTTTTCTTTTCTGGTCCTTCCACAAGTTCCATTCTACCTGCTTTCTGTTTTAAACTTTCCATAATTCCTGCTCTGATGGAGGGTAGGGGAGGTAGATATGTGCTCCATCCAGCAATGTGATTCACATCCCCCCAGTGCAAGAGTTCCTTACACAGCACTTTTGCCTCTCATCTCTAGAGTCTACTTTAAAAGATAGGCTCTTTCATTTTTGAAAGCTTCAATCATTAGAAATTACCATAATAAGAATAGTGATTCTAGGATACTGAAAGACTGGGGCAGAAGTCTACTGATAACTTTCATTTCATCCCTATACCTTTTTATTTAGAAGCATTAACTTTTATCCTCAGCAGGTACAAATGCTTTGAAGGGTCTTGCCTTTTCTTTATAGATCAGAGGAGAGCACTTCAACTTGAGAGAAGTTGCAATGAAAGTTTAGACTTTTTTCTTTATCTTTTAATGTTATATTTAGAAGAGTCCACCTTGTATGAACAATGTGCAATGAAAATTAAGGGGCATCACATAATGAAGAATAAAACACTAGTCTCTTAAAAGCTCATGCACATTTGAAACCAGATGGATGCCCAACTTCATAATTTCTAGCAATCTGTTTACATGAGACCTTATGTGACTTGGAGGTCAATCCCAGACTTTGCCTTCAATGAGTAACAGCTTTCAGACATTCATTAGTACAATACAGTGAGAGTTCCCTCTCAAAAGAGTAGATACACGTCATTCTATGCAAATTTACAGTGTCATGGAACTCAAATTTCCTACATGGTAACTTGCTAAATAAGCAAGCATTTTATGCTAATAACAAACTCTCACAGCCAGGCTAAGGTTGGCTGAAAGATCAAGCTAGAGATGGCTGAAAGATCAAGCTAGAGATCGCTGAAATCTTGATTTCTAGTCAACATCACTCTCTTATCAGTGGGTGTCCGTGGGGCTGGTAGGATACATAGTGATCATCTATCAGACAACCATAAGGAGAGGAGGCATAGGCATCTGTAGTTCTGCATAGCTTTCTTGGTAGTTCCAATATATTGTGTCTTCCACCTCCTATTCTGCCCTGTAGACATGTGAGCTATGTCTGTTATTCTCAATTCTAACTATTTTTTTCCTCTCTCTTTATTGTTTAAGAAACAAATTCAGTAAATATTTTATTAAGCCTTTTTTTTTTACTCAAAATCTGGACTTGTTAACAGGATAGCTTTTTGCTATTATCCGAATTAAAATAATTAATAAATATATGACTTTGTACAAATATGCAATTATGATTCTCATTTGCCCACAGAGTTTGAGGACAAAGTTTCATTTCTCATGAATGCTGCTTGAGCATACTCATTTTGAAGCTTGTGAGCATGAAGTGACTAAACTTTTACTTGAATAATTGCTGCTGGGGTTGGGCATGAGGCATTGCAATGAAACGTCACACCTTCAGCACTTCTTTCCATCAAAGGGAGAAGAGAAGCTCAATTTCAAGAGTTCTACAAAGCCATGGAAACAGACAGCAAAGCCACCTGGAAGCAAGATTTTATAGTTTATTCTTAGGCTAAAGAAATGTACTTGAATAACAGTTTATTTTTTAAAGACTTTTTCCTTAATGAACATTCTTTGTACATGTAAGCACCCTCTTAATGAAACTGCAAGCCCGAAGTCTAAATAATTCATTCTTTGAAAATATTAATTAAATACCAGAAAAAAATTTAAGAACTATAATATAGCATTTTCTCTGTAGAGTAGCTACTGAATCAGAATTAAATGTAATAATAATCTTTCAATATTTTTGCTTGTAGTTTTAAGTGTTTAAAAGATCATATTATTATAGGCTAATGAAATACTATTGCTGTACTTTCCTGGATTTAGTTAAATAATACTTAACCATCCTTGACAGATAGGAACAGAGTCATCCTTCGTTGTCCACGGGAGAATTGGTTCCAGGACCCATAGATAACAAAATTTCCAGATGCTCAAATCCCTTATATAAAATGGCATAGTATTTGAATATAGCCTATGCACATCCTTCAATATACTTTAAATCATCTCTAGATTACTTATAAAACCTAATACAATGTAAATGCTGTGTAAGTAGTTGCTGGTGCATGGCAAATTCAAATTTTGCTTTTTGAAACTTTCTGGAGCGTTTTTCCGCAAATATTTGCAATGGGCAATTGGTTGAATTTGCAGATTGGAACCCGTAGAACCCACAAATACAGAGGACCAACTGTACCGTCCTACTTTACAAAAGCAGTTTAAGGATATTTGACAAATACTTTTATTATTCACTGTAATTACTAGTCAGCTTCTTCCCCTTGCTATAAATGAAGACATAAAAATTGCTTTATGCTGTGCTGATCAAAGTCTGAAGTGGGACAAAATTAGGAAAATTACCAATGATTATCACAGACTCTAGAAGGAGGGAAAATTACATTGTTCAGCAAAAGTAAATTCCACTGCATAAAGTATTTCAAAAACAGTTTATGTTTAAACTTGAATTTTGTAGGCAATTTTAACTGACCACACTTTCTATGATTTCACTACAAATATTCTGCTGACTATCTATTTACAAATAATTATGTCTGGCATAGTCAGGTTTTTCAGTAAAAAGCTCAATAATTTTCGAGATCATGTTTTCATAATAATTGTTAATACATATTTATTAGGCACTTGCTTCCTATCTAGCTCTATATATAACATAAAAAGCATACTGGTTGTCCTCCATTTTTTATCATGTTTATTCTTTATCATATAGTTGTATTTAAAAAGCTCAATGCATTAATAGTTCATAATAATTTTAAATACAGTTCATTGGATTAATGAATATATTTTACATTTAAAGTCACTTCATATCTAGATACAAAATTAAATAGTAAAACAAAGATAAACTAACAATATGAACTATAAATCTCAGGTGGAAGGTGGAGGGTCATGTATGAGCAGCACAATAAGTTGAATTCTTTTAATAAAACATGCATCCCCTTTGTTTACTACAAATATATGATATATGTATACATACACAAACACACATATCACCTCAAAACTGAATTAAACTCCAATAATTTATAGTCTTTGTAAACATAAGGATTTAAACTGAGAAAATCACTTTAATTCAAAGAAATGTTAGATGAGCAATAACCTGAAATTTCATTGGTTATTTTTAAATATCTGCAGTATAAACATTGATATGGCCAAAGGTGCACTAAACAATTAAGATAACTCTTAATATAAGACCAGACTGTTTGAACAGCACAACAGATTCTCCAAAAAAAATGCTTAATTAAATCTAAAATGAGGGCCATTTTCTTTAGCCTAAACCAAAATTCATTTTTGGATATTTATCAAAAGGCTTATGCCTTTCTCACTTAGCTAAAGTGAGAATCTGCTAAGGCAACAACCACTTTCCAACCTGGCCAGTTGCTTCTCTTTAATGTCATTAAGGTTAAGGTGTTTGAGGTTAAGGTGTTTGGATTCTCCATAGTGCTGATATGAACTTTGGGGTGCATGTATCTTTTTGAATTAGACTTTTCTCTGGATATATGCCCAGGAGTAGGATTGCTGGATCATATGGTAACTTAAGGAACCCCCGTACTGTTCTCCATAGTGGCTGCACCAATTTACATTCCCACCAACAGTGTAGGAGGGTTCCCTTTTCTCCACATCCTCTCCAGCATTTATTATTTGCAGACTTTTTGCTGATGGCCGTTCTTACCAGAGTGAGGAATAGTTCACTGTAGTTTTGATTTGCATTTCTCTAATAATTAGTGATATTGAGCATCTATTCATGTGCCTATTCCATCTGTATGTCTTCTTTGGAGAAATGTCTGTTTAGGTCTTCTGCCCATTTTTTGATTGGGTTGTTTGTTTTTTTTGATACTGAGCTGTATGAGTTGTTTATATATTTGGGAAATTAATCCCTTATTGGTCGCAAATATTTTCCCCCATACTGTAGATTGTCTTTTCATTTTGTCCCATTTGCTTATTTTTGTTTTTGTTTCTGTTACTCTAGGAGATGGACTGATATTGCAGTGATTTATGTCAGAGTGTTCTGCCTATGATTTCTTCTAGGAGTTTTATAGTATCCAGTCTTACATTTAGGTCTTTAATCCATTTTGAATTTATTTTTGTATGGTGTTAGAGAATGTTCTAATTTCATTCTTTTAAATGTAGCTGTTCAGTTTTCCCAGCACCACTTATTGATGAGACTTTCTTTTCTCCATTGTATATTCTTGCCTCTTTTGTCATAGATTAATTGACCTTAAGTGCGTGGGTTTATTTCTGGGCTTTCTACACTGTTCCATTGACCTATGTGTCTGTTTTTGTGCCAGTACCATACTCAGTGCTTCTTTTTTTAAAGAGTAGATTTTCTGTAAGAGCACAGTCCCAGAAATAAAATGCTTTCAGGAGGCAGGTCAATAGCATAAACGTGTGAGTCCATCTGGTGTAATACAAAATAGGATGGCAAGAAATAGTGTCAGCTTAGAGAGGGCATGCCATAACTATTACTATATAACAAATTCCCCAGAACTTAGTGAGCTAAACAACATTTATTTTAATAAATGATGGTTCTGAGGGTTGTCAGTTTCATTCAGGCTCAGCTGGGCAGTTCTTCTGCTGGTATGTCCTGGGCTTCTGTCTCCTGGCAGATAGGTGGAAGCTGATTGTTCCCAGATGAACTCACACACATGTATGGCTGTTTTTAACTTCACTAATTTGAATTTTATTGGCTTTGTGTTTTGTTTTGTTTTTTACATCTTTATTGGAGTATAATTGCTTTACAATGGTGTGTTAGTTTCTGCATTATAACAAAGTGAATCAGTTATACATATACATATGTTCCCATATCTCTTCCCTCTTGCATCTCCCTCCCTGCCACCCTCCCTATCCCACCCCTCTAGGTGGTAACAAAGCACCAAGTTGATCACCCTGTGCTATGCGGCTGCTTCCCACTAGCTACCTATTTTACGTTTGGTAGTGTATATATGTCCATGCCACTCTCTCACTTTGTCACAGTTTACCCTTCCCCCTCCCCATATCCTCAAGTCCATTCTCTAGTAGGACTGTATCTTTATTCCTGTCTTATCCCTAGGTTCTTCATGACATTTTTTTTTCTTAGATTCCATATACATGTGTTAGCATACGGTATTTGTCTTTCTCTTTCTGACTTACTTCACTCTGTATGACAGGCTCTAGGTCCATCCACCTCACTAAAAATAACTCAATTTCATTTCTTTTTATGGCTGAGTAATATTCCATTGTATATATGTGCCACATCTTCTTTATCCATTGATACAATGATGGACACTTAGGTTGCTTCCATGTCCTGGCTATTGTAAATAGAGCTGCAATGAACATTTTGATACATGACTCTTTTTGAGTTATGGTTTTCTCAGGGTATATGCCCAGTAGTGGGATTGCTGGGTCATATGGTAGTTCTATTTATAGTTTTTTAAGGAACCTCCATACTGTTCTCCATAGTGGCTGTACCAATTCACATTCCCACCAGCAGTGCAAGAGTGTTCCCTTTTCTCCACACCCTCTCCAGCATTTATTGTTTCTAGATGTTTTGATGATGGCCATTCTGACCGGTGTGAGATGATATCTCATTGTAGTTTTGATGTGCATTTCTCTAATGATTAATGATGTTGAGCATTCTTTCACGTGTTTGTTGGCAGTCTGTATATCTTCTTTGGAGAAATGTCTATTTAGGTCTTCTGCCCATTTTTGGATTGGGTTGTTTGTTTTCTTGTTATTGAGCTGCATGAGCTGCTTGTAAATTTTGGAGATTAATCCTCTGTCAGTTGCTTCATTTGCAAATATTTTCACCCATTCTGAAGGTTGTCTTTTGGTCTTGTTTATGGTTTCCTTTGCTGTACAAAAGCTTTGAAGTTTCATTAGGTCCCATTTGTTTATTTTTGTTTTTATTTCCATTTCTCTAGGAGGTGGGTCAAAAAGGATCTTGCTGTGATTTATGTCATAGAGTGTTCTGCCTATGTTTTCCTCTAAGAGTTTGATAGTTTCTGGCCTTACATTTAGGTCTTTAATCCACTTTGAGCTTATTTTTGCGTATGGTGTTAGGGAGTGATCTAATCTCATACTTTTACATGTATCTGTCCAGTTTTCCCAGCACTACTTATTGAAGATACGGTCCTTTCTCCACTGTACATTCCTGCCTCCTTTATCAAAGATAAGGTGAGCATATGTGCGTGGGTTTATCTCTGGGCTTTCTATCCTGTTCCATTGATCTATCTTTCTGTTTTTGTGCCAGTACCATACTGTCTTGATTACTGTTGCTTTGTAGTATAGTCTGAAGTCAGGGAGCCTGATTCCTCCAGCTCCATTTTTCGTTCTCAAGATTGCTTTGGCTATTCGGGGTCTTTTGTGTTTGCATACAAATTGTGAATTTTTTTTGTTCTAGTTCTGTGAAAAATGCCAGTGGTAGTTTGATAGGGATTGCATTGAATCTGTAGATTGCTTTGGGTAGTAGAGTCATTTTCACAATGTTGATTCTTCCAATCCAAGAACATGGTATATCTCTCCATCTCTTTGTATCATCTTTAATTACTTTCATCAGTGTCTTATAATTTTCTGCTTACAGGTCTTTTGTCTCCTTACGTAGGTTTACTCCTAGATATTTTATTCTTTTTGTTGCAATGGTAAATGGGAGTGTTTTCTTGATTTCACTTTCAGAATTTTCATCGTTAGTGTATAGGAATGCCAGAGATTTCTGTGCATTAATTTTGTATCCTGCTACTTTACCAAATTCATTGATTAGCTCTAGTAGTTTTCTGGTAGCATCTTTAGGATTCTCTATGTATAGTATCATGTCATCTGCAAACAGTGACAGCTTTACTTCTTCTTTTCCGATTTGGATTCCGTTTATTTCCTTTTCTCTGATTGCTGTGACTAAAACTTCCAAAACTATGTTGAATAAGAGTGGTGAGAGTGGGCAGCCTTGTCTTCTTCCTGATCTTAGTGGAAATGCTTTCAGTTTTTTACCACTGAGGATGATGTTGGCTGTGGGTTTGTCACATATGGGCTTTATTATGTTGAGGAAAGTTCCCTCTATGCCTTCTTTCTGGAGGGTTTTTATCATAAATTGGTGTTGAATTTTGTCAAAAGCTTTCTCTGCATCTATTGAGATGACCATATGGTTTTTCTCCTTCAATTTGTTAATCTGGTGTATCACATTGATTGATTTGCGTATATTGAAGAATCCTTGCATTCCTGAAATAAACCCCACTTGATCATGGTGTATGATCCTTTTAATGTGCTGTTGGATTCTGTTTGCTAGTATTTTGTTGAGGATTTTTGCATCTATGTTCATCAGTGATATTGGCCTGTAGTTTTCTTTCTTTGTGACATGCTTGTCTGGTTTTAGTATCAGGGTGATGGTGGCCTTGTAGAATGAGTTTGGGAGTGTTCCTCCCTCTGCTATATTTTGGAAGAGTTTGAGAAGGATAGGTGTTAGCTCTTCTCTAAATGTTTGGTAGAATTCTCCTGTGAAGCCATCTGGTCCTGGGCCTTTGTTTGTTGGAAGATTTTTAATCACAGTTTCAATTTCAGTGCTTGTGATTGGTCTGTTCATATTTTCTATTTCTTCCAGATTCAGTCTTGGAAGGCTGTGCATTTCTAAGAATTTGTCCATTTCTTCCAGGTTGTCCATTTTATTGGCATAGAGTTGCTTGTAGTAATGTCTCATGATCTTTTGTATTTCTGCAGTGTCAGTTGTTACTTCTCCTTTTTCATTTCTAATTCTATTGATTTGAGTCCTCTCTCTTTTTTTCTTGATGAGTCTGGCTAATGGTTTATCAATTTTGTTTATCTTCTCAAAGAACCAGCTTTTAGTTTTATTGATCTTTGCTATCGTTTCCTTCATTTCTTTTTCCTTTATTTCTGATCTGATCTTTATGGTTTCTTTCCTTATGGTAACTTTGGGGTTTTTTAGTTCTTCTTTCTCAAATTGCTTTAGGTGCAAGGTTAGGTTGTTTATTCGAGATGTTTCCTGTTTCTAAGATAGGATTGTATTGCTATAAACTTCCCTCTTAGAACAGCTTTTGCAGAATCCCATAGCTTTTGGGTCATCATGTCTCCATTGTCATTTGTTTCTAGGTATTTTTTGATTTCCTCTTTGATTTCTTCAGTGATCACTTTGTTATTAAGTAGTGTATTGTTTAGCCTCCGTGTGTTTGTATTTTTTACAGAACTTTTCCTGTAATTGATATCTAGTCTCATAGCGTTGTGGTTGGAAAAGATGCTTGATACCATTTCAATTTTCATAAATTTACCGAGGTTTGATTTGTGACCTAAGATAACTATCCTGTAGAATGTTCCATGGGCACATGAGAAGAAAGAGTATTCTGTTGTTTTTGGATGGAATGTCCTATAAATATCAATTAAGTCCACCTTGTTTAATGTGTCATTTACAGCTTGTGTTTCCTTATTTATTTTCATTTTGGTTGATCTGTCCATTGGTGAAAGTGGGGTGTTAAAGTTCCCTACTATGATTTTGTTACTGTCAATTTCCCCTTTTAAGGCTGTTAGCATTTGCCTTATATATTGAGGTGCTCCTATGTTGGGTGTATAAATATTTACAATTGTTATATCTTCTTCTTGGATTGATCCCTTAATCATCATGTAGTATCCTTCTTTGTCTCTTGTAACAGTCTTTATTTTAAAGTCTATTTTGTCTGATATGAGAATTGCTACTCCAGCTTTCTTTTGGTTTCCATTTGCATGGAATATCTTTTTCCATCCCCTCACTTTCAGTCTGTATGTGTCTCTAGGTCTGAAGTGGGTCTCTTGTAGACAGCATATATATGGGTCTTGTTTTTGTATCTATTCAACCAGTCTGTGTCTTTTGGTGGGAGCATTTAATCCATTTACATTTAAGGTAATTATCAATATGTATATTCCTATTCGCATTTTCTTAATTGTTTTGGGTTTGTTATTGTAGGTCTTTTCCTTCTCTTGTGTTTTTTGCATAGAGAAGATCCTTTAGCATTTGTTGTAAAGCTGGTTTGGTGGTACTGAACTCTCTCAGCTTTTGCTTGTCTGTAAAGGTTTTAATTTCTCCATCAAATCTGAATGAGATCCTTGCTGGGTAGCGTAATCTTGGTTGTAGGTTTTTCTCCTTCATCACTTTGAATATGTCCTGCCACTCCCTTCTGGCTTGCAGAGTTTCTGCTGAAAGATCAGCTGTTAACCTTATGGAGATTCCCTTGTGTGTTACTTTTTGTTTTTCCCTTGCTGCTTTTAATATGTTTTCTTTGTATTTAATTTTTGACAGTTTGATTAATATCTGTTTTGGCATGTTTCTCCTTGGATTTAATCTGTATGCGACTCTCTGTGCTTCTTGGACTTGATTAACTATTTCCTTTCCCATATTAGGGAAGTTTTCAACTATAATCTCTTCAAATATTTTCTCAGTCCCTTTCTTTTTCTCTTCTTTTTCTGGAACCCCTATAATTCGCATGTTGGTGCGTTTAATGTTTTCCCAGAGGTTGCTGAGACTGTTCTCAGTTCTTTTCATTCTTTTTTCTTTATTCTGCACTGCAGTAGTTATTTCCACTATTTTATCTCCCAGGTAACTTATCCGTTCTTCTGCCTTAGTTATTCTGCTATTGATCCCTTCTGGAGTATTTTTAATTTCATTTATTGTGTTGTTCGTCATTGCTTGTTTCATCTTTAGTTCTTCTACTTCCTTGTTAAGTGTTTCTTGCATTTTCTCTATTCTATTTTCAAGATTTTGGATCATTTTTACTATCATTATTATGAATTCTTTTTCAGGTAGACTGCCTATTTCCTCTTCATTTGTTAGGTCTGGTGGGTTTTTATCTTGGTCCTACATCCGCTGTGTGTTTTTCTGTCTTCTCATTTTGCTTATCTTACTGTGTTTGGGGTCTTCTTTTTGCAGGCTGCAGGTTCGTAGTTCCCACTGTTTTTGTTGTCTGTCCCCAGTGGCTAAAGTTGGTTCAGTGGGTTGTGTAGGTTTCCTGGTGGAGGGGACTAGTGCCTGTGTTCTGGTGGTTGAGGCTGGATTTTGTCTTTCTGGTGAGCAGGTCCACGTCTGGTGGTGTGTTTTAGGGTGTCTGTGGGCTTATTATGATTTTAGGCAGCCTCTCTGCTAATGGGTGGGGTTGTGTTCCTGTCTTGCTAGCTGTTTGGCATAGGGTGTCCAGCACTGTAGCTTGCTGGTCGTTGAGTGAAGCTGGGTGTTGGTGTTGAGATGGAGATCTCTGGGAGATTTTTGCCGTTTGATGTTACATGTAGCTAGGAGGTCTCTTGTGGACCAGTGTCCTGAGGTTGGCTCTCCCACCTCAGACACACAGTACTGACTCATGGCTGCAGCACCAAGAGCCTTTCATCCACACGGCTCAGAATAAATGGGAGAAAAGGTAGAAAGAAAGAAAGAAAGAGAGAGAGAGAGGGAGGGAGGGAGGAAGGAAGGAAGGAAGGAAGGAAGATAAAATAAAATTATTAAAATAAAAAATAATTATTAAGAAAAAAAATTTTTTAAGTAAAAAAACAAAAACAGATAGAACCCGAGGACAAAAGGTGAAAGCAGAGCTATACAGACAAAATCTCACACAAAAGCACACACATACACACTCACAAAAAGAGGAACAGGGGAAAAAATGGTAAATCTTGCTCTCAAAGTCCACCTCCTCAATTTGGGATGATTCCTTGTCTATTCAGGTATTCCACAGATGCAGGGTACATCAGGTTGATTGTGGAGATTTAATCCACTGCTCCTGAGGCTGCTGGGAGAGATTTCCCTTTCTCTTCTTTGTTCGCACAGCTCCCCGGGCTCAGCTTTGGATTTGGCCCCGCGTGTAGGTTGCCGGAGGACGTCTGTTCTTCACTCAGACAGGGCGCGGTTAAAGGAGCTGCTGATTCGGGGGCTCTGGCTCACTCAGGCCAGGGGGAGGGAGGGCTACGATGCGGGGCTAGCCTGCGGTGGCAGAGGCCGGCATGATGGTGCCTGCGAAGGGGCTTCTACTGTGTGGAAACCTTTCCTCCTTCACAGCTCCCTCCCACTGGTGCAGGTCCCGTCCCTATTCTTTTGTCTCTATTCTTTTTTCTTTTGCCCTACCCAGGTACATGAGGAGTTTCTTGCCTTTTGGGAGGTCTGAGGTCTTCTGCCAGTGTTCAGTAGGTGTTCTGTAGGAGTTGTTCCACGTGTAGATGTATTTTTGATGGATCTGTGGGGAGGAAGGTGATCTCCACGTTTTACTCTTCCGCCATCTTTCCCCTTTCCCACGAATTCCCTTTAGATTGCACCTGACATGGTCTGTCTTACTTTGAATTCTACTTTAAGGGGTGTCATTAGAGAAGTGTTCTCTTCATATTGTCTTGTGCACACTGGTGCCAAATTATGTGACTCCTTGACTTCTGCATACAATTATTCTTCAGTGTCATCTGTCTGCCTTATAAAAATGCACAAGCAAAATTTTTGTGATTCATCACTATTACTGTTAATAATTTGCAGTTTTGCCAACCAGGAAAAACCCTTGTTCAGTCATGAGCATATGTACACCTAGTAAAATAAATGACAGATTAAATGATTAGTTACCTTTCTGTACTTGTATATATAAAAAATACTGCATTTAGGATACATTTCAAGTTTTGCCTGCTTTCTAAAAATCTGTTTGCAGTTTCAAGGAACAATACCAAATACTCTCACATGATTTAACAAATCTTATGAACTCTCATTTTCATTGACTATTATAATAATCTTATTTCGTATCATCTTTATGAAACTGTGATGACATTTCAAAACCTGCATCAAGGAGACAGGGCTAAAAAGAAAAATGATTGATTCAGTAATCTATATATTTTTTAAATTATGGTCTTTCATTTTTCAGTATTGAATATATTCCTATATAGCATACTATTTCAATTTAAGAGTTTTTCCAGTTTTATTGAGAAATAATTGACATACATCACTATATAAGTGTAAGGCATACAGCATGATGGTTTGATTTACATATATTGTAAAATGATCTATTTAAGATTTAATTTAAATTGACACAATGAGGATATTTAATAAGTTTCAAATGGATGTATGTCAGCTTTTCAAATTTTTGGCACATGCAGTACAACCTGTTACTTCTTAACATTCAGGACATCTAGACCCCTGGAGAAAACACCTGTGAATTTCCTGCAGTCCATAAATCCCAGTTTTTGAAACACTAGAGTATATCATTGCCATAAATAAGAATTTATGCTATAAATTTAAAAAACCCACTGCATAATGAAACATTTAATGAATGTTCTCTTTTTGAAAAGGACCCATACCCAAAGGAATTTTTAAGAATAATCTAAGGATCAAGAAAAAGTGGCACTAGTGTATTTAATTTAATTCTCAGGGTGACTGAGCTAAGAGGGGATACACATTTTAGGAATGTTTTATATTGCCTTAAATAGAGTTGAGGACCGGGCTTCCCTGGTGGTGCAGTGGTTGAGAGTCCGCCTGCCAATGCAGAGGACACAGTTTCGTGCCCCGGTCCGGGAAGATCCCACATGCCGCGGAGCGGCTGGGCCCGTGAGCCATGGCCGCTGAGCCTGCGCGTCTGGAGCCTGTGCTCCACAATGGGAGAGGCCACAACGGTGAGAGGCCCGCGTACCGAAAAAAAAAAAAAAAATAGAGTTGAGGACTAACTAAGCTGAACAGAAACAATCCCTGAAAGTGGATGGCTCTCTAAGGAAAGCTGCCTACTGCACTGAAAATGCTGAGGACCAAGATGGTGATTATAAAATAAGTTATATCCTCCTGGTATAGTTATTAACTTTTATGACTTAATATAATTACTTTTCCTTACCAAAACTTGATATGGGCTTTCTAACTCAATTTTTTTTTTGTAAAAAGTTATCAAAAGGTAGAGAAAAATTTAAACTTCTAAAGAATGATTTACATACTATTATATTTTTTAAAAAAGAACTTTCTTAAAAGACCACTGTAAATGTGATATAATGCAAACTGGCTTTCATAATGTCCTTGCACTAATTTTCATTTTCTTTTGTCATCATGGCTCTGTTGTTCTTCTTAACTATATGCATGTTCATCCATGTATCCTTATTGTCTCTTTGCATTAGTCTTGATACCCTAAAACACAGAATTCTCAGTATCATTGTCTTCACTAATTCACAAATCATCTTTAAACGTTTAGACTTTTTAACTCAAATATTGGTGTTTTTGCCCTAAGTACATAGGGAACACTGTACCTCTGCACAGTGACAGAATTATTAGACATACTGTTTGGTTTGCTCCTTATCAAAGCCAATGCACATTGTCTGGGAAATGCTTAGTACAAAATGTCTCCTTTTGCTTTGGTTTGAGGAAAAGAACATTCACAGACCTTTCAGGCTTTAATGTGGGAAAATAATGTTGCCCAGAAAACTCTCCACATTACTCAGTAGTCTCTGCTCTACAGCTGACCTAACCTTCCATTTTCAATATAATCCATCTGAGCTACCAGTGTAAATGTATTTATTCTCCAACTAGGGCGGCATTGCTAAAGTTTTGCTATTTAATGGTTTTAGATCAATTACATATTGATTACACACAGCAAATACATATAAATTCAACTTCTCAGAAGATTTACAAAACATCTTTTCTCTCCTTTATGTCCTGCTTTGAAACAGGTATTTGAGGAAGGAATTTGTATATACTTGTAATGAGTCTTCAAAAGATACACTACTGGTTGAATAATAGGTAGACACTGAAAATGGCATCTGAGTAAAGTAGATTGCCCTCTCTAATGTGGGTGGATCTCATCCAATCATTAAAGACCTGAATAGGAAATAAAGCCTCACCTCCTGCAAATAAGAGGAAACTTCTTTTGCCTGACTGCCTTGGGGTGGGACCACAGTTTTTTTCCTGCCTTTGGACTTGAACTGAAACATCAGCTCTTCTTGAGTCTCAAGACTGCTGATTTTTGGACTAGAACTATACCATTGGTTCTCCTGGTCTCCAGTTTGCCTACTGCAGATCTTGAGACTTGTCAGTCTTCATAACTGCATGAGCTAATTCTTTCGAATAAACCTCTTTCATGCAGTTATGGAGGCTGACAAGTCCCAAGATCTGCAATATATCCTGTCTATGTAGGAGGATGGAGATATACGTGAAACAGATAGATAGGTAGATAGATAGATAGATCTACACATATATATCACCATCCTATTGATTCTATTTCTCTGGAGAACTCTGACTAATAAATAATCCAATAAATTATTTGCATAAAAAGAATAGCTTGCCCTTCTGATTGATGGAGGGAAAATGTACTCTATTTTATATTTACATTTTGCCTTGGTCATGCTTCACTTTCTTCACACTAATATTTTAGTACCTCAGAGATTTTGTTCTCAATAAAATAAACTAATTTCATGGAGAGAGTATTTGTTCATAATGAGTATTACAAATGAGACCAGTGATTCTGGACCTATATAGAAATAAACATGTGTTTAGACAGAGAGTGAAAGAGGGGAGGTGGAGAGATAGAGGAGAGAGAGATGCAGAATATACTTTATAGAGGTACATATACTGATTAACCTATAAGCAGTATTTTCTTAAATCGTTAATGCCAACATGGTCTAATGCCTTCTTGGTGGTTAAAAAACAAACAAACATGATAACATGGTATAATATTTTTTTTGCTGTTAAACCTAATATGGTCTAACACTTTTTTTTCCTCATGTGTTCCTACTTCTTGATTCCTCTTAGGTTGCTCCCTCTCTATCTTTTTTCTCCCTGAATCTGTTACTTAATAGCTTTAAAGATTTTACCCCATTAATTAATGATGAGTATCAGTTTCCCAAGTGATGTGATTTCAGACCTTTTTTGTAAAGTTCCAAATGAGTCTCCTCTTACAATATGTGTACTCTAGGGTGTCACAAACTTTGCCATGCAATCATCCATTTTTCCAGTGCCTCTTGAGAAATTCAGCTTGATGAGCAGCATGTTTGTATCATTATCATATTCTACCCAAGAGGAATTTCATCAACTCTCTTGTGTGGAAAATGAGATACTATAAAAGTAATGGTACCATAAGAGCAAGGAAAAAATTAGTGAGAACAAAAATGAATTTTGAGTAGCAAATTAATTAGGTACAAATCCCTTCTTTTTGTTTTTTCATTACCAGTCTATGCAGGTTAATCACTCTAACGGTCTAAGTTGAAATAAAAATGACATTGCTGAACTAAAGGAGGACATGGAAAATCTGACAGCATGTTAAAAAATAATAATAACAGAATTATTACCTCTCAATATTGAGTTAAAGTGACTTTTAAAATTGTAGTTTATTTACTGACAAGTGTACTGACATATTTATAGTGCTTTCCATAAAGCATCATATATTTTACCTCGTTTGATCATCAAAATTACCCTGTGAGATAAGTTTTTTTGTCCTCGTTTTAAAATGAGGAAGCCATGGTTCTAAAAAGTTAAGTGATTTGAGGTCAGACAGTAATTCTCGGAGAAACTTCACTTTTAAAAAAATATTTTTATTGAAGTATAGTTGATTTAGTGTACAGCACAGCTATTCAGTTATGTATACATATGAGTGTGTGTGTGTGTGTGTGTGTGTGTGTGTGTGTGTGTGTGTATTCTTTTTCAGATTCTTTTCCCTTACAGGTTATTACAAACTATTAACAATAGTCCCCTGTGCTCCACAGTAGGTCCTTGTTGTTTATCTATTTTCTACATAATATTGTACATATGTTAATCTCAGCCTCCTAATATATTCTGCCCCCCCATCCCCCTTTCCCCCTTGTTAACCATAAGTTTGGAGAAACTTCACTTTTAAAATCCTTTAAAAGATCATCAGCTACTCAAATATAAAACAAGCCACGGTCATAAAAGGGGAATGTCTGCTTAGATTAAGTGGGAAATAAGGCAGTTCTTGGAAAGGGAACAGAATCTAACCTTTTGAGCACTATTTATGAGGCAGTGGGCTGAATGTGTCATATTTTTTTGTTGTGACTGAAGAGGCAGTAAATAATATAACTTTGATAACAACGTTATCACTTTTACTTCCTTTCTCTTTTCAGAAATATTAATTTTGAAAATGAAAGATAAAAATTAGCTATAATGTTACAACTTTGAAGAAATAGAGCTATTGACAGTCTTTACTTTTTCCTAAGTTCATTCTACCCAGTTTTAGTGGGTTGAATAGTGTCTTCCCAAAATTCTTGTCCATCCAGAACTTCAGAATGTGATCCTTTTGAGAAATAAGATCTTTGCATCAAGATCTTATTGATGCAAATAAGGTAAGGTAAGATCCTTACCTTATAAAATCAAGGTAAGGATCTTGATGAAATCTCATCAGATTAGGGCTAGCCCTAAATCCAATGAGAATATCCTTATAAGATACAGAAAAGGATACAGGGACACACAGGGAAGAAGGCCATGGAAAAATGGAGGAGGAGATTGGAGTTATGCTGCCAGAAACCAAGGAAGCCTGGAGCCACCAGAAGCTGCAAGAGGCAAGCACTGCATGCATTCTTCCCTCTAGCTGTCAAAAAGGGTGTGGCCCTGCTGACTCCTTGATTTTGGAATTCTGGCCTCCAGACCTGTGAGAGAGTAATCTCTGTTGTTTTAAGCCACCAAGTTTGTGGTAATTTGTTATGTTCGCTCTAGAAAACTATTAAGTCAATTAATAAAATTTAAAGAAAAACAACAAAGTTGCATTAATATTGCTGTCACTAACAAAAAAGTTTACAGAGAGAAAGGCAAATAAATGCCAAATATATTTCTATTAAAAAATATACCGCAGGCTTCCCGGGTGGCGCAGTGGTTGAGAGTCCGCCTGCCGATGTGGGGGACACGGGTTCGTGCCCCGGTCTGGGAGGATCCCGCATGCCGCGGAGCGGCTGGGCCCGTGAGCCATGGCCACTGAGCCTACGCATCCGGAGCCTGTGCTCCGTAATGGGAGAGGCCACAACAGTGAGAGGCCCAAGTACAAAAAAAAAATATATATATATATATATATATACTATAAAATATTCAGCTCTAACCATTTAGCATGAAGGAGAGATTATAAAATGACAAACCATTATAGAAGAGTCTCATAACCGGGTAAAATGAATTTGTAGTTCGTTTCTTGCATTCAGGAACATGTGTTGGATATTCTTATATTTCCTTGGAGTAGTTAATTCTTCCCACCCACCTAATAAATAATTTTTCCTAGAATACCTTTCTAATCTAATTGGGGAACTTTTCTTGAGAAACTAAACAGGAAGCTGTACCCATCCGGCTGCCCCCATCAAAATGAAAAATAAACCTCTGAATATGAAATATAAACTACTAAATAGTGGCCAGAAAAAGAAATAAAAGCTCATTCTTCAGCTTTTCTTTTTTTCCTTTGTAAAAAAATGATTAAACAGAAACATTAATTAATTAGAGTTGGGAAACCAGAATGAGGAGTTCTCATGCCCTGCAACAATAGCAGGGCCAAACAGGAAGAATAAAGACTCCTCTTTCCTGGCAAGAATTCAGCCAATGAAAAGCCATGGACTCTTTGTTTAGCCTTCCAACTGCTTTCTCCCCTCTATAAAAGTGTTCTTCTTCCCTTGCTGCTGGGACTTACATGTGGCTCACCATGGTTGCAGGCACTGAATTGCAAGTCTGTGTTAATGCCGAATAAACCCATCTTTCCTGGAGAACTATCTGGCAGTCTATTTGTTCCAGGTTGACACCTTTAACAATAATTGATATGTTTGAGGAGAGTTAGGGAGAAGACATATGAGCCACTAAGTAAATAGAGCTATGCTCAATTGTCAAAAAGGAAACTACACATGGGTATTGCATCTGCAAAGACTGGAGAAGCCAGGCCAAGTTTCAGGAGGTTCTCAAGTTATAGTTATTTTTCTGCAGAGATATATAGTCTATTATGCAATTATACTAAATTTAGATACATGCAATATTAATAACAATACTGAAGGAGCTGAAGTGCTCCTTTATAATAGCATAATAGTTGGAGTCAAAGTTTAAATCCAAGCTTCAACATTTTGTCACTGAGCCTACAAGTTATTTTATCTCTCCCTAAGTTACAAGTACCCCCTTTAAAATGAAGTTATGGGACCAAGTGGTCCATACTAAACAAGCAGAGTAGACAGTACTGTACATAGTATGCATTTAACAGATTGCTATTTTTTCTTTGATTTCACAGATATCTCTCTAATTTTATGGTATTTTAACAATTAAGAAAGAGAATCTAAAAGTTATATTAAAAATAGAAACAGATTGAATATACACCATCACCATCAAAATAAAGGTTTTTTTGTGTTTTTTTTTGGTACGAGGGCCTCTCACTGTTGTGACCTCTCCCGTTGCGGAGCACAGGCTCCGGATGCACAGGCTCAGCGGCTATGGCTCACGGGCCCAGCCGCTCCGCGGCATGTGGGATCCTCCCGGACTGGGGCACGAACCCGTGTCCCCTGCATCGGCAGGCGGACTCCCAACCACTGCGCCACTAGGGAAGCCACAAAATAAAGTTTTACAATGCTAGTCAATTTGATGAGTCAAGAGGAAAAAAATACAAAGACGTAAAATATTATTTTTTTTGCAGGCAATATGGTTGGCTGCAAAATCATTTGCAAATTAAATGAAAAACAGTTAAAAATTAAGCAAAAAGGAAAAGAAAAGAAAAGTAATAAGAGGTTTTATGGGTTGATCTGTGTCTCCCCAAAATATGTTAAATTTCTAAGTCCCAGTACTTATGAATGTGACCTTTAGTAATAGGGTCTCTGCAGATGCAATTACTCTAGATGAGTTCATGCTGAAGTAGCACTGGTCCTTAATCCAGTATGTCTGGTGTCCTTAAGATAGCCTGTATTTAGTTATAATACAAGTTCTAGGCAAATACAATGAGATTATTAAAAATGAATAAGATAATATATAATGGTAAGAAAATAAACTGCCATTTTTATCAAGTTATTAATGCCTTCCTAGAAACTCCAAGAAAATCGACCCCAACATAAAAATAAAAAACATTAAAATTAAAATTAGAGTTCAGAAATTTGTGATATAAGATTAATATTCTTTTTCTCTAGGTAGATAGGTAGGTAGATAGATAGATTCTTTTTTTGGCCAAAGCTGTTTTCACTAGCTGACATGCAAAAACCTGAAGGACCTATTAACATAAAAGAGCTTGTCACAGACCTCTGCACAGTATGGCATAATTTATGTAAAATATAGATACATGAGTATACATGTCTATGCAAATACGTAAAAAGGGAACAAAAGAGTCATAGTAAATTGTTGACAGAGGTTACCACGGGTGAATGGAATTTGAGTGAGGGAGATGTAAAAAGGGAGCAATAGAAATTAGAACAGTCTTCTCATGTTTTCATCTATTGGAAATTTCTAAAAAGAAAAACAAAATTAAGAGATAGAAATGGACTATATTCATGAAATATTTGGATTTTGCCATCACCTAAGTATGTTTTGTAGGAACCAATATGTGGCACAACAGCTTGGTATAGCTCTTGAAGTAACTTCTGAATTGTTCTTTAAATAGTGTAGGTTTTCCTTAAATGGCTACATTTAGATTTTCTTATGTTTTTGTTTCTAAAGTTAATATAGTTTGTATCCTTTGCAGATTTGGACTTGTAGTTCCCCAAAATATAAACAGCAATTTCAGGAAAAATAAAGTAAAATAAAATGAAAGAATAGAATCCTCCAATTCAAAGGCCTGTGAGTTTAAAAATCAAGCTTTTGTCTTTTTTTCCTTCTGTGTCCTAAAGGAGATAGTGAGAATCAATGAGCCAGTCTTCTTTGTTTTCTTAAAAAAATTCCATTGAAAATAAATATTTGCTCAATTACAAATGTGTCCTTAAATTTTAATATAAATACATATTAGTTACTTGACCAGAAACTACTTTCCTTATTAGAAGAGCCAATGATAAATATGCTTTTGAAAACAGTAATTTTTTTTACTGCAATCTGAAAACTTAATCTTTAAACTAAAAATGCTTATAAAGTAAAAATGACAAATTCTTAAATATAATAACATATTCTGATAAACAACTGATTTACCTTGAATACTAAAAACAGTTAGAAGTTGACAAAGTCCTGTTTTCTATAGCTTTCTGATGTTTCTATTCAGGCATTTTTGCACAGCAATCACAATAATTTAGACTATACTTTTCCAGTTTTCACTTATCCATTCATATATCAAGGATATGTAAAATTTATAACCCCCGAACAGTGAGCCATAATAATTATCCACTTTTTTTAGAAAGAAGAACACACACACACATACACACACAGACACAAAATATGTATTTTAGAGAAGCAGTCAACAAACTACAGTCAGTTGGCCAAATTCAGCTTATCTCCTGTTTACCTCCTTAAGTAAAGTTTTATTGAAACATAGTTATGCTCATTCGTTTACATGGTATCTATGGCTAATTTTACACTTGAATAGCAAAGTTGAGTAGTTGCAACAGAGGCTATATATGACCAGCCAAGCCCAAAATATTTACTCTCTGTCTCTATATAGAAAAGGTCCCAATTTTAGATCTATGGTTCACAAACACAGGTCAGAAATCCATACCATATGGGCCATATCACATTGAAAGGGAACTGTAAAATAAGTTGACATAACATAATAAAATAGCCAAATTACAAATGTATGAACTTTTTAATTTAGAAATCTCACATCTCAGATTCTAACCCACAAATATACTAGTGAAAGTGTAAAAAGGCTGTGGTATTCACTGTAGCACTACTTGGATTAGTACAAGGCTAGAACCAGTCAAATTCAAAAAAAAAAAAGAAAAGTTTGTTTTTAAAATGTGTTAATATATTCACAAAATAATTTGGTAGTACACATGCTATACGACTGAAGTTGTTCTGACTTTTTATTTCCCCAGCTTTTATACTGACATACATGTTTGGAAAACATTCTTTGTTCAACTGACCTAATGCTGACTAGATTTTATGCTTTTTTTTCTAACCAATTGACATTGTCACAGTAAAAGTTATAATTAAACTTGAAATAAATTTGTTATTGAAATTTTCATTGTAAACTACTTCAGTAGCAAAATGTCTACTATATTCACTATCTTGTCTTATTATAAACAATGGGGTCTTAGAAAAATGACATGGTAGTTCAATGTTAAAAATCTTATTTATATCATGAAAGTGAAAACAGGATGTATTTGTACTAATAATTTAAAATAATCTTCAAAAATATTTACTTAGGAATGAAATATTTCAATCTAATGCCAACTTCCTCCAAGTACCAAAGGTTTAAATATGCAGGCAGCTTGAACTGGCATGAAGTCATATAAGGAATACCAGTCAGAAAGCAAATATATTTGAAAAGCAAGTTAAGAACACTAAAATGGTATATGAATGGTCATAATTACAGTAAACTTCTGTTCTAGCTCACTATCTTTTTCTTACAAATTATCCTTTATCTTTCTCACCTTTACATTTTTCTGTTTTCTTTTTCTAAAAACTTGAAAAATCTTTCTCCGACCCAGTCTTTGTGGGGCTCATGTGGTTTCAGCCTACCATTCCTTTTATGCCATTGCTACTTTTACTCTTTTCTAAGTGAAGTAGTTCTCATTTGTTTTGCTTCTGCACCCAGCTGCTAGTATGAATCTCTTAAAACAGAAATCAGATCATATTACTCCTTTGTTAGAAATCTACCATATGGTTTTTGTCCCCTAACTTCTGAAATTCTTCTCTGCACTCACTTGGCTACTATATTAAAAGTGTGAACTTAAAAATTCATAGATATAGCAACTATCTTTGTCAACAAAAATGGGATTAGCCTGGTGATCTGCAGCTGAAGTTTGAAACATTTCATAAATTGCAACTGATTAAAATGCCTTCACAAAAACAGTGATTGGTCAAAAATCCAAACTTTTAAACTTCAGTCTGGTTGGTCAAAGTAAGAATTACTCTAGCTTTTAGTAATTATAAAACAAATCTCTAGTAAGTGAGTAAAAGTATCCAATATTACTAATAGCATTAAAAATTCAAGTATAACTTTGTTAATATATATTTACTCTATTTGTCTATTTTTGTTATTTTATATGTGGCACATGTTTAAATGAGTCAGTCATATAAATATACATTGTTATTTAAATTATTATGGTGGATTTTGTTAGGTTAGTAACCAATGTTTAATCTTTTAAAAAGCATTAGATTTCTAAATTTTGTGTATTGGTTGTATAAATTTAATAAGTTAATTGTGAAACAAAGTACAAGTATTAGTGAGGGTTATGTACCAAGTATCGGACATAAATTTTAATGCAAATATTTTCACTGTTTACATGAATCATTAAACCTTTCCAAGATTGAAACAAATCTTGAAAAGAAGGCTGGTAAAGGAACCAATTCAAGAAAGGAAAACCATGCTGTGTGAAGACTTGCTCCTTACTGATCTCTGTGATGTATCACTGAGTCACTATAGCTCAAACTGAATATATCTAAGCCTTACTGGTGAACAAAGTTAAACTTAAGCTGTTCTCTGAACTTCAATAATTAATCTAGAAATAGCTCATAAAGATGGATCAGATGGAGAATCATTGAAACTGAAAATTTAATAACAGTTCATCTCAAATATTTTTTTTGACAGAAATGAGTATAAATTACAAATAAACTTGGCTATGTGTTAGAGATGGTACAAAGAGAAGAGTTATGATAAACCAGAGATTTTGAGATAGTGACTTGAGATAACTCTGCTATACATAGTAGAGTTTTTACAAGCTTTCCTTAAAAGATAGGACTGTGGTATTGACTAGGAATGTGGTTTGGACAACAAAGGTTTCTTTAAACTCTAAGATCCTGATACTATATTTGTGTCTGATAAAATCTTCCATATCCATCACGTATACTTACAGTCACCATTTTGTACATTTTTTTCCTTTACCTGCCTGCCCTTTTTCTGAACACTTACTGTTTTCATTTTATACCTATTAGATAATACTTCTAACAAATTATCTTTTATTATACTTCTCTCCATATCTATCTACCTTCCCTATTTGACTTCTAATATTATGATTCTCATGGCATAATTTAAAGCTTAAGCGGTAATTTAAAACTTTAGGAACCAAATATTCTTGGAATATTTTGGTAATGAAATAATCTTGAAACAGTTCAATTAAATAATCTAATTATATCTTTTGTACCCTCTACATTTTAAATTTTAAATGGAAAAATAATTGAAATTAAAGAAAAAGTAATTCAAACCACTAGCCAGCCAACTTTCCACATACACACAAAAAGAGTAATCTTTATGTTAGTAACTTTGTTATGAGTAGCAGAGACATTTAGTGAATTTCAACTATGTCATAAAACATTCTCATAATATTTTTCCAGGCAATCTGCCCTCCATGGAGGCCTCTAGTTATGACATACAACACAGAGATGTGGTACAATGGAAAGAGGAGTGAGCCTGTTCCCTCTACAGCACCAACCCTGTCCTTAAATAACTGAGAGACTGGGCCTCCCTTTCTATTTGAGATGAGGTTAGAATTGAATACTTAGTCTTTCCAAATCAATGAACATTATTTACGATCAGATTCTTTTTTACAAAATGTGATTTCTGTAGAATAGTCAAGGCTATATTTATAATGCTGTTAGTTACATAGGTAATCAGGATTATCAGGAATAATTAACACTTTGACACACTCTAAAATATCTCTTCATTAAAAGTAAATTATATGAATTCCCAATCAATAAGAAATAATATTGAGCCTGATTAGGTCATTGAGAAGGGGGTACATTATTTATTTTTTATATTTGAGGGAAATCTGTGACTTTAGCTTAAATTTCTTTGAGGTCATTATGACAATTAAATTGACTTTTTCTAAAATAAATAAGGAAGTTATAAGCGGTTGCTTTTACCCAGGAGAAATATTTTGATCAAAACTATTGTTACTCCCATTCAGATTATCTCATGATGGATCTAGCTTCATGGTGTCATTTAACTTGCCATGGGTAAATTGTCATATTTGAGATCATAATTCTGGGACTCCTTAAATTTTTTTAAGTGCAGTTACAAATTTATAGACATTTGAGGTCTTTAGAATGTCCGTACAATACAGTGCAAGACCCGGGGGAGTCACGGTTTTCTCATCATTAAAGTGAGGTGTTGTACTACTTAATGAACACCATATTTCTGGCTCCTCTTCAAAGATTAAAATAGAAAAATAATTAAAGAGATAAAAACATAGAAAAAATAGGCCTTTTTCTGTTTCTTGGGGAATGTTGATAGCTATTACATGATAATTTAATATTTTAATCTAAAATTTTATATAGACTATTTTGTGTATTCTTAAATCAAACCATAAATTTCTCTGTCAGTGTAACATTTCTATCACATATTGATGTTACTGAACGCAAGTCATGTGCCGGACACACAGTGAGGCCAAACAAACCAAAACGTCAGAGTTTGGAGCAGTTTATTGCAGGGCCATGCAAGGTAGCTTATGCCCCCCCAAACCCCAAACTCCCCAAAGGGTTTCTGTCCCTGGAAAGCCCCATAGGGTTCTGCTTGGTTACATTGATAGCAAGAAGGCCTAGATAACATTTTAGAGAATCAAATTCTACTAAAAAATTTAAGCTATTTACCTTAACCCTTTCCCTAATACTTTTCTAAGACTAACCAAAAAGAAACAAAATGCATTTTTAATCATTAGGGACAGAGTTTATGCAGTTAAGGATACTCATAGTTTCTCACATAGTATTTGATATGCATATAGACTTACAGAGACAATTCTTTCAGCATAGTTGCTTTAATTGACCTTAGACATATAGTGTGATGCATGGGAATTACATCATCCATCTTCCCCATCAGTCTACTTCATTGTCATTCTTACCATAACTTCTCTCATTTTAAGCCCAACTCTTGAATGCAGCAGATGGGAACAGTTCTTGTTATCTTAAGTAGAAAGGAATATACTAGAAAGTATGGAGGGGTGAGAGTGGAGACAGTTCACACAATAAATGTGAAGTTTGAAGAACTGGTTAGAAGAATGGGAAGTATCCTAGGGAATCTCCAGAGGATTATGTAACAGGAAATTTAGAAACACACACTCACACAGCTGAGTTTTAGCTTGGCTGCCTGGCCTCTACTGACCCAGTAATAACCTGTGACTCTTCCAAGATTGAGTGAACCAGAAGCAGGGAGAGCCTGTTCAGCTCTGTAACAGGAGGAAATATGATTCCTAGAAGGAAGACAGGAAGATAGTAGTAAGGGAATTTGATGTTGAACTTCCAGAAAACAGCCCAAATCTAGTACCTACTTTACATTCCCAGATCTGTTATATGTTCCACAATTTAGGCCAGTCACTTAACCACATTGAGTTTTGAGAATAAAAGTGTTTGTCATTATCTGAATGGCCTAATTTATATGTTTTTTGTTCAGAACAAATTAGAAAATAAAAAACAATTTATAATATATTTCTACCAATATATGAATTTGAGAAACTATTATTTTATGATTGAAAAACACTTGCTAATAAAAATAGCCACTTATATATAATTATAACTTTTTGAATTTTTGAAAGCTGATTTCACTCAAGATGAAACACTTATTGTCTGAAAAGGAAAAAAATGCGTGGAGCCTAGCTGTCTTAATTGATACTATTATATACTGTCTTGGTAACAGACAGTAAAATAGACTACACTGCCAAGAAGTTAGTATATAGTATAGTTAATTTTGGTGAGTTAGGAAAAGCATTAGGCTATGCCCCCTAAGGAAGGTTGTCCTAACTGAGGCTTCACAGGAAGAATCTCAGAAAACAAAATAAGAATAATCTTTATATGAATAAAGGGCCACTAAATTTTGAGATTGGTTGACCTTAGAATCAAGGCATATGCTTTCTTTAATTTGGCAATTTTGTTTTTACAATGTTATTTGCACTACTCTCTACTAAGAAACTTACTGAATTTTTTGAAGCTCAACATGGATTACTGGGGAAGATTCTAAGTCTGTAGTTTCTGGATCATCTAGAATCTTCTTGACCATCTTAGTTTATTGAAATAGTTTCTTGTGGCACTTCTGATGCCTTTTAGCACTTTAAAAATACTTCTCAGGATTTAAGGTAAGGTTTGGAAACTTCCTTCTATATTCCCTTTGTTAGTGAGGTATTAGACCAGAGGTCTTTTCTGTTTGCTAGCCCATATGTCTATTGTTCAAACAACCTCAGAGACTATCTAAAAGGAGGATTATGTGCCTCAAATGTGGCATCTTTTTGTCTTTGAGGATTTTGTCCATTCTCTTGCATCTGAAGAAGCAGTCCTTGGAAGGGCTCCTTGGCTCCTTCCTAAGGAGTATGATTATTACTTAGGAAGGCTTAGTGCCCTTTCAATACCTCAGGAATTAGGGAGAGTAAACCTCACCCCTAGATAGTTCAGAAGCTACTCTTGCCCCATTTTGTTCCTGAATGACTTCTCATTAGGTAATAGGAGCACATAAACCAATTAGTTTTCATAACAATGACGCAAAAAAGGGACACCATACTCATCCTGATTACATGAGAATACAGACCAAACTCAGTCCAAATAAAATAAGCCCTGAAATTCATTGATGTTAGGAATTCCATGCATTGCAATTTAAGGTTACTTTCTCTGAACTAATCCATTGACCCAATGATAAAGTTTCCAAATCAGCTTTAATGGTTTGTGAACAGAGTAAAAATTTAAGTTTCTGACTAAAAGGAAAGGAGACCAATTAAGAAATATAAAAATCTATCCATTATATCAACTTGGAAGAATCTTTAAATTTATACAAAATTATCCCTAATAATTTATGAGCCTTTATCTCTAAACCAAAACAATATCAGTAGGGTTTAAATATAATTTATTCATTATAATTATTTGTATCATATTTTGATTTTATCTTATTATCTACTTTTCATTAAAAGATGACATTTTAGGGAGTATGTGTCAAAATATTTGTTTACCAGCAAATGTTTTTCTTATATTGCCACTGTTTTAAGAGATAAAGAGCATTCAAAGTATATATGGACAGCATGTTCTCTGGAAATGACCAGCATCAACTTAAATTGAACACATATTTATATTTGAATACAAATGATTGGTATTTAAGTCACTGTGTTTTAAAACATAGATTTGGTTGCTTGCTTTGTTCATTCTTAAGAGCTAAATTGTTGTCTTTTGGAGTCCTATGAAATGCGATGCTTTATTTTGAATGATCATTAAAGATGAAGTTGTGGATATCTGTTCTTCCTGAATGACCTTACAGATAACACCTGAAATACTGTGGGGAGACAATAGATATGAAGTAAAATTTACGACTTATAGAAGAATTACCCGAGTAATATTATCCACATCGTTATGCCATTTTGTTGACAATTTTATTTAGAAAAAAAAGGGAAAAATTACTTCACTATAAGTAAAAGAGTATTAATCATCACATGCCTCTCATCTGTCTTGAACTTATGTAACTGAGAGCAGTTAAAGAACATTCCAAATACCTTCAAAGTTTATGTTTCTGGAAGCTGTGCCAAAGTTCAGGAAAGGGTCCATAATTCAATACAATGATTCCTGAATTTCTGACTTGGGGATTGTATAACCCCATTAGTCCACTGACCTGGATCCCAAAGAGTTCTATTATTTCTTCAAATACACCATCCTACTTATCAAACTTGTGTATCTGTCCACATTAAAAACATTACTGAGTGTTATAGGCTTCAAAAATCTCTCATGACATCTGCAGTGAAACTAAACAAGGGCTTTCATAAAACATATTTGCAACTTGAAAGCAAATCTTCATTTCTGAAAAGATTTATTTCCTCATAAAGGATAATGTGAATTGCCATTTAGCATTTCAAATGGGAGATTTGAAGATTCTCCCCCCTCTCAAAAGGGAGATTTTTCAAAAGTATTATTAAACTTTATTTAAATTTTAATCGAGCCTAAATAACTCAGTTTATTTACATTTAATCCAGACTTTTATATTATTTCACAAATAATCAAACAAAAATTTTTTTTATATTATTTTTGTCAGTAAATTTAAGAATGACTTCATCAATATTTCTATTTTAGAAATGTTTGAACAGGGAGCTATAAATACATTACTAAATAAATTTATTATGGTTAATAAAAGGTAGAATATATTTTATTTGCTCAGAAGCTATAGCTCTTACATATTAGAATAATCAGATAGAATTCCTGAGAGAAGCATTTGTTATTTCCATCCTTAGAAATTATGGAAAAAAGAAGGAAGAAAAGGAAAGGTAAGAGTTTTCTATGTAAATTGATTCTAGAAATAGCAATTGTATTTCATCCCATATTCCAACTAAGATTTCCCAAAACATTATGTTGAGAAGGAATCTGAGGTCATAACTGGAGTCAGTGTGAAGGAAACACCTTCATCTATTAGCAGAATATGTCTTGCATAGAAGAGGGTGAAATAGAAGGATGCAAAGCAGGTAATTTCATCTCAAATTCAGACAACTATGTTGCTGGAAGAATTGGGATGAATATCTAAATGTTCTACATAGTTCTGAGTTTTATATAAAAATTGCAATTAATCTGACTGGGAATTTTTGTTAACTCAAATACAAACCAAAAAAAAAAAAAAAAAAGGAAAGGAAATAAAAATTAACAAGACAACAACATCTCAAATCTGCCAAAGAGGGAACTTACATCCACAGTTAAAATCTGCAAAAGAACAACAAAGAACGTGACAAATTGTTCAAATTTTTGAAGTTACCTAGCTAATTTCTTCATAAAAATCATCATGTGTCTCTGGGCAGATCAAGCTCATGTACCTTAATTAGTGTAGCTTAATGTAATAAAATATAGATGTTTTCATACGTAGTACTTTATGCTAGCACTTCTTGAGTGCGTACTCTACTTTCAGGGTTAAGCTAGTTGGAATGAGGAGTGGTGCTGAAAATTAAATCTGAAGGATGGGATGGAGCTAGATCATTGGTAAGTCATTAGATAATAAAGAACCCATTTCTTGTGTAATCCCATGGTTTTAAAAAACCCCTGACACACAGTAGCATCACAATTACTAAGATTCTCACTTATGGTAAGGTGAAGTGCCCCCGCAATATGAAGCGATAGGGTATATAGTACCATTGGCACTTAAACAGTATGTGAGCAATGGTAACCAAAAAAAAATCAACTGCTTTAGAATTTTGAAAAAAGAAAATGGCAGGGACAGATTAATCACTATCAACTCAAGCAACATTGTGAAAAATAAACTTTCTACAGTGATGGTGATATTTAGGGAGATCCTTATGTCACAGGTCAGACTATGCTGAAAATCAGGCTTAGATTAAGTATAAGGGAGAGAGAGCTACAAAGGATATGGTGTTCATTTCTTCAACAGATTTCTAATTTTTAAGTCAATGTCTTCATAGAAAAAGAGTAAAACCTCGAAATCTGGGGTGACGACTTTGGGTGGACCATCCTGAAAAACTCAAATCTGCATATTTTATTGAACCCTTGACTTTGTGGGCTGTCAGAAGCAACTCCCTACCCTACCAGAGGAGAACAGTCTCCCTTATTTGGAAACATTGCAAACATTTCACCAGAAGCAGATTCCTCACAAATTGCTGCTTATCTTCCAAAATATTGATGTTTGTCTCTCCACACCATTTATTATCTATATACCACTAAACAAGATGAGGATCAACACAACCTGAGCAGAAAGATGCGCTTCCAAGTTCTAGATGGAAATAGCAAACTCCCCAAAGGAACAGTAGGACCCTGCTAATGTGTACACACAAGAACTTGAGGAAATACATTTATCAGAAGAGGAAGAATGTAAGACTGGAAAGGGAAGAATTTAGTAACTTGAGAACACTCACCCTTGACACAGGGCTTAATAACTTGGCAGGAACACCTGGAACCAATTATAAAACCATGCTGGGATAATCCTTTTGAAGTTTGTACACAATGATAGTTTACTGTAGATGAGGTAAACTGCCTTGGTAGAATATTGAAGAAGTCAGAAGGCTCAGAGGATTGAAAAAGTTAAGATGGTTTTACTATGTAAAACCAGAAGACACACACACCATCTACTTGTTTTCCTCAGGAGCATTTATAGAATGTTCCCTGTTAAATCAATAAGGAATGGTGGGGGTGGAGTGGGTAGAGGAGATGCAGGAGATGCACAGGCATCTTTATAAAACTCAGTAGTGGATTCCTGAGCAGGCTGGTGTAAGCAGAAAGAACTAAGCATCCCTTTCACAGAATTCTGGAATATCAGAGGCCAAGTGGCAATACTTAGCTACCAAAGGCAAGGAAGATGTGATTGCTGTAATGGGCAGCAAGATCAGAGTAGCTACCAGGGTGCCTTGACCCTCAGAGATCTGTGGGACGATTGAGAGATCATACTGTTCCAAGCACAAATGATAGGGTGTTACGTAACTTGCATAACAAGAGAAAACAGTGTGCTGCCAAGCAGAAGGCTGATGTCAGCCACCAAAATGGAAAGTTACAGTTTTTTATCCAAGTTCCAGATGTATGACACTGCACAAATCCAAAATCCATTGATTGAAGGGAATGTTGGATCCCTTTGAGGAAGGATACAGCAATACCACTATTAGAGTATAAAATAAACACCCCCTTACTCTTTCCCCAAAGAGATCTATGACCATTTTCCATTTACTGAGAAAAGGGGTATGTCTATACTTTTGAGGGCTGTTGAATACAGCATCTAAGATGACCTAGTAACAGGGAATTCAAAATGCTACTTTGTATCCCTGTTTGAGTGAGAGTGATAGAAGCCAGTTGATAAATGGTGTCCGAGCCCAAGATCATCTCACACTAAAATATATGTTCAAATTTACCTGGTTACCATTTCCCTCGTTTCTGAACTCATACATCATAGCAGGTGGCAGAAGCTTCCTTCACATTGTTTCTCTGATTTGTGGAGTAAAAGGCTAAGCAAAATTCCTTAAAACTGTGCCACCTTCCCTGGAGAGCAATATCATTAAAATGAAGCAATACTGTATTCCAGATGGAATGGGAGGAATTAGTGCCACCCTCAAAGTTTTAATGAATACAAGAGTAGAGGTGCCAGTCATATCCCTGTTTTATTTCTGTTGTCCCCTGCAACATCCAAATGGATTACGGTGGATAATGGTGGGTTTTTATAATTTAACTTAGTGGTAACCTCAAACTCAGCTGCCAAGCCAGTCGTGATATCTAATAAAGAAGAGCAGCACAGTTCTGGAACAGTATGCAGCTATTCATGTGAAGAGTACATTCATCAAAAGCTGCTCAATTGCTATAGGAAGGAGAGAAGTATACATTGTGTGTCCCCAAGATAAGTTAAACTCTCCTGCTCTGTCACAATATAGTACACAGAGGACATAACCATTTTGATATTGTGCAGAATATCACACTAGTCCCCCACTGAATGGAGTGACTATATTAATATCAAATACAATAACTTTTAAACATACAGCGCTACAAAAGATAAGGAGGGATATTTCATAATAATTAAATTAATACATTAAAAGATATAAAAATAAATACATATACATACCTAAAAATGGAATTCAAAATATATACAGGGACAGAATTACAAGGATAAAAAAATAACTTCACAATCAGAGTTGAAGATTTTAGATAACCCTCTCAGCAATTGGTAGAACAATTACACACACAAAAAAATAAAGGAATAGATAATATGACCAACACCATCAATTGCCTTGACTTCACAGATTTTTGTAGAGAACTAAGTCCTACTGTAGAAGAATATACATTCTTTCCTTGTGAATACAGTGTGTTGACCCGTAGAGACATATGTTGGGCTATAAAACAAGTTTCAAAAACAAATTGATTGAAATCATACAGAGTACATTCTAAGACCACACTCAAAGTAGAAAAAATAACAATAGAACATTAGTAGATTCCCCCAGTATTTGGAAATTAAACTATACATTTCTAAACAATCCAGATGTCAAAGAAGAAATTTTAAGGAAAATTAGAAAATATTTCTAACAAATGAGAATAAAATACAACCCAGCAAAACTTGTTGGATGCAACTAAAGCAGTACTTAGAGAGACCAGCAAAAGAAGACGGAAAAAGTAAGGAGAAGAAAGAAAAAATGTAGATCAGATGGGATATCAATGAAATATGCAACAGATAAAAAATAAAGATAATTAACAAAGCAAATACTTGGTTCTTTGAAAAGATAAGAAAATTGATAAAACATTTATTAGATAAATCAAGAAATAAAATGATAGAAACTCAAGAATATAAATGGAAAAAATAAAATAAAATAAAATAAATGGAGCGATATGCCTTGTTCATGTGTTGGAAGGATCATTTTTTTAAATTAAAATTCTTTATAAATTGGTGTGGAGATTTACTATAATCCCAGTCAAAGTCCTGATATGCTTTCTTTGGTGTAGAATGGGAGAAGCTGATTCTAAAATTTACATGCAGTTACAAAGGACTTAGAAACTTAATAAGGTAGAACATAGTTGAAAGACATACCACTTGACTCTGAAACTTAATACAAAACTACAGTAATAGAAACAATGTGGTATGGTGTAAGGATCAAAAGATAGATCAGTAGGATGGAACAGAGTAACCAGAAATAGATCCATTTGGTTATTTGATTGTCAACAAAGTGCCAAAATATTCCAATGGGAAAATTTAATTCTATTCAAAAAATGATACTGAACATCCACACAGGAAAAAAATGTGAATCTTGACCCATATCTTATACCATACACAAAAAGTAAGTTAAGAGGGATCATAGGTTTAAGTATCACTAAAAATAAAGCCATTAGAAGAAAACCTAATAAACTATTATTATGACTTGGATCCCAGAAACTAATAACAATAAAAGAAGAAAAAACAAAGATTCATTAGACTTCACCAAAATTAAAATCATTCGCTCCTAAAAAGACACCATTAAGAAAATAAATAAGCAAGCCACAGATGGGAGAACATATTTGTAATACATATATTTAAGAAGAAACTGATATTCACAATACATCAAGAACTCCCACAATAAATGATAAAAAGATAAACAGCCCACTACAAATGAGTAAATGATATGAACACTTCACAAAAGAATGTATACAAGTGGCTACTATACATATAAACAGTACTTCATTAGGCTTTGGGGACATGCAATTTTAAATCTAAATTGTGATGTCATTACACATGCACCAGACAAATTGAGGGGTCAGTAGTCTTTATTAATGAAGAGCAGAGACAGGGATGATGATAATCTTAGCCTGAAAGAGCAAGGGATTTTTCCTCAAATATAGGAAGAACAACAGTCTGGAAAGAACTGTGGGAAGCTGGAAGACATCAACTACATTTCCAAAGCCAGAATTACCTGGAACATGAGAGATGAAACAAATACAAGTTAAAGATATAAAGAAATGTGTTGTTCATTGAACTGTGGTTTTAGAGGTTATTATAGAAGGGTTAGGTAGAAATTGAAGAGTAAGAGTTTGTTTCAAAATACAGAGTACCATGGGTATGGAATTGCTGTGATGACCATATAAATGCTATAGATGCTGTGGTGAAGTGTCTTGGATGAAAGACATGGACAAGTTAGGGATCGCCTCAAAACTGTGTGTGTAGTTCCCTGGTGCCATCACCTTATATGCACGTAGGCTTGTAGAGGGGCCCAGTCATGGCAATAAACTTCTCAAGAATGAACAAGAATGACGTTTACATGTGCACCATTGGATCACAAACTGATATGCATTTGGTACTAAACTGAACTAGTTATTAAACCTTTAAAAAACAAAAATTTGAAGAAAGAAACAAATTTGGAAAATAAATCAATCAACATAAATCAGGTTGGCAATCATAACATGCATCTAATTTTAAAGACTAACTTTAGAAATAATCATATTTTACTACATATTTAAAGTACAAATGCAATGTTTGCACTGTATTCATTTTCAAACATTTTCCCAATTTTTCCTTAGTTGAGTAAAATATTCTGGTCTCAATATAAATATATCAATAAAATGTGGCAACACGTCAAAACACTGAATTTGTAATTTAATTGCAAGAGCTAACACATAGATTACTATAGTAGCTTCACAGATTTTGACTTTAAAATAATGTACCATAAGAAATTACATTTAGCTTTATTTTATTTAAATCAAAGTCAAAGACTGCACCATAATTTCTCAGTGCTTCAACATTCTTTACTCTATCCCTAAGACACTAAATTTACTTAGATGTCTTTTGCATTAAGACGTTAATAATGAGATGTATTAGTCTCTTTTGTAGGAAAATTGAATAATTATGATGTTTTATTTTCTAGTAAGGTGAACTGAGGTTATCACTTTACTATTAATTGTAATATTCCCTATGAATTTGAAGTTATTCCTTTATATGTTTCAATTTAATAATTTTGAAAAGTGAATGTAAGGTTAAAATTAGGATGAGCATATGTGCTTAGACAGTCCTGATTTAGGTCCAGCTCCCTGGTATTCCAAGTGGCTAGTGCCTCTTTCACTCTAAGTGTGTTCAAGTTTGGATAATAAATTATTATCTTAGTTATAATACTAAGGAAATCTAAGCTTCTTAAGACATACCAAGAGATGTGTATGAACTTTTGAAATAATAAATGAGGAACCTTTTCTTAGGATGCACCTGCTTCCTTCCTCTTATATTTCTGCTTCAAAAATGCATGTGTCCAAACTGCTTTACGGTCACAAAATCCTCAGCTCAATGGGAGAAGAGGAGACAGAAAACAGTTTGGGAAAATGGGAAGTGAAGGCCTCTGAGTGAGATTCCAAGGAAGAGGGGCAAAGGTACTCAGCAGAAAAGAAACAGAAGCAAAAATGCTAATGCATAAGAAAGGTGTGGAAAGTAAGTGCCACCAAGTAGTGAAGTGATAAATATACCATGCGATCCATTCCTTCTTCTTCTAGGAAAGGATGGAAATCATTTTTACCACCTGCAATGAGTCCAATTTCTTCTTAAGGAAGTATTTTTGTTTTTGCACTATAGAAAAGGATAGACTTCTCTGCATAATAATCATCTGCCTTCTATGTAAATAATATTTTTACCTCAAGATTTCAAACAAAGACTTACTTCTAAGGTTTAATTGTTACATGTACTAGAACTATCCCTAAAATGTAAATTTTAAAGAACATATCATATAAATAATTACTGCATTCGGATTAACCTAACCCAGACATAAAAATGATACTTTTATTTACCCTTCATGTTTCTTTACCTGAGGATATTTTATAACCTTTCTAGAGAAAAACAGAATTATCTTTGAGAAAAGTATTTGAATAACTCACATCTATAGCTTTAATATATTTCAATATGAATACATTATTATGAATCTGAGAGGCTCCCATGCATTTTATTTATTTACAATTATTCCAAATAAAACATATACACATATGTATGCATTTTATAACAGGTCTGGTTACAAAAGCATTTCTGTTTTGAGAATGAGTGAAATATACCCTATAAATAATATTCTGACGATTATATGTGTCTTCTCTGAGGTGTCTCCCATCTATGTCAGCAGAGAGCTGACACTATGCAGAGTGTATTTTTCTGCCTTGCCTCAATATTAAGCTTAATTTTGGATATTATTTTTGGCCTTTTTCCTTCAAACTTGTTTCTTCATACATTTTGAAAGAACATTAATATAATTAGAGATTTCTATCAGAAATACATGAATATTAGTCATCCACCACTCCTAGCTCAGATATATTAATATTCAGACCAAGAAACCCATTTGCAAAATACCTTGTCAAAAATATCATCAACTCATGATTTGTGTTCATTATTCTCCTCTAAAGTCTATGGTATTACATTACTTTTTTGTCTTCCATAAAATGTATGTTTTTTAGAAAGTCAAATTATTTTTAGAAAGTCAAAAATATAAATATAGGACTGAAGATTTTGTCATTGATAGTATTGACACAATATCAAGCTGTGATGTCTTGCTTACAACATCTCACTTAGTTCCCACCACAGTACTGATTAGCATTATTTTCTCCATAATTGCAAATAAGAAAATTGAGTTTTCAAAAGACTGAATATCTCACCTGAATTCACATATCTAGGGTATGGCAAAACTGGAATTCAAGCTAGTACTTACTTTTACATTGGCATGTTCTATGTGACTTTTTTTTTTCTTTTGACTGGGGAGGAGGGGTGATGGTGGGAAACCAGAAAAAACTTAAATGACTATAAGGGACTGGTTAAATAAATTACTATATGGTAATAATAAAATAAAGGGTGATAAAGACCTTAAAAGGAAAGGTTGGCCAAAAAAATATGACAGGAGGATAATACCATAAGCTAATAACATCAGTTATTTCCAGAAAGAGTTTTGGGTCAACCTGGAAATGACAGGAAAAGAAGAACTTATATGTGTATATGTGTGTATTTTTATATAGGCATTATTCTCATGTGTATTTATTATTTTTGTTATAATACATGTGTTTTTATAATGCATGTCATTTTTATATTTTAGTATTAAAAAGGGAAGAGAAAAATCCTACACACTCAAAATTTCTGACTCCACAACCTTTCCTTTTTCCATTAAAACACAATGCATGTAAAGGTTGTTCTCTCGCTTGATGAATTATAAAGAGTTCATACAAGGAAAGAAAAATGGTTCTGCTAATTTAGCCTGACAACTGGCTCTAAGTATAACAGCATTCAGGCTGGCCAGTCAGCTTTTCTGACAATACATTAGCAAATGGAAATTGGTTCTTTTGCAGTACAGGTGACTCATTCCTTCAGCTTAGTCATAGTGTCACTTATGATTGAACCACCCTAATAAAAGGAATATATGTTTTCTTCTCACTTGATATTAGTGACTCCAAATAATTAAGAGCTGTGAAATTAAAAATCGAATGTTATGATTTCTATGATATTCTTATCTGTTTCTTGTTAGCTTATATAGTTATGATAACTAACCTCATCTCCAGTGAGAAAGATATAAACTGCATAGGCTATTTGCCTCACTTTAGACACAGTTAAATTACTGGAAGCAGACTGCACTTTATCCTGTTACCAATTCTAAGTAAATGCTCAATGCTATGACATAGCAATTGTGTCAGCAAGTCAACTTGCTTTGAAGTTGATCTGATATTTGGTTCAGAGAAGGTTAATTCAGGTACAGCTGAAGAAATCTTTCTAGGCACAGAAAAGACAAACTAACAAATTATTTCAGGGAAAGGACTTAAGTCTAATGGAAACGCAAAAAAAATATATAGCTCTTAGGTAATTGCATTGCATTGCTGGTGATTTTCCAAAATGACCTTGTTCTAATTATAGAAAGGCAATGTAATACGTATAAGTATAATTTAGATCTAGAACATTAGTATGTAAAATAACATCTTACAAATTACATTGCGCTAGTTGTGATCAAACCAGGGATTAGGCTTCACGCTGGTTTCCTACCCCTATTACATCCAGTTATAAGCCAACTTGCTTAAAGTCCCTGGGAAGAGAGCAGGCACAATGCACCAGAAATGCTCTCCTACCTGAGGAGACACTGGGCTACACAGAAACATAAAGAACCCCTTTCCTCACTAAACCTTTTGAGTGTGTAGCTCTGAGAAGGTTTTTCTTTTCTATCCCTACACCCCAGTGCAGAAGTACATCAAGTGTATATCACACCACTGCAACCACTAGAAAGAGGAAAAGAGAGTACAGGACAGAAGAGAATTTTAATATCTTAACTATTTCTCTAACCACTTTAGTTAGGAACCTCAACTCATTTTAAAAGAAACATGAACATTTTGTTTTTATAATAATTGCTACCAAACATGCTCTGTTTTATCAGGTCTCTGGTTCTTTTAACAAGTCTGTTCAATTTCAAAACTTCACAGTGATATTCTGTAGAAAAACAGTCTCATTTCAGTTAAATATTAGTCCAGTTCATTTTCAGGTGTGATCTCATTTAAATGTGTCTTCTACTACTCAGAGAAAGCTGGACTGGTTGGAGGAGAAAGGAAGGAAAAGGAAAATAGGTTTTGATTTCCATCCTGGACTGCTGCAGGTTTGAACCTCTTCTGTTGTTTACTATGGCTGCTGATCTAGCTTGTTGTCTATAGGCTCGATGTAAGCACATAGATGCTCACATGAACAGGCGAAGAAAAAGAACTGTAATCCTTAACTAGCCATTGTGAATTCTGGTGATACTCATTTATCTGGCAACTCCCAGCTTTGAACCCAAGCCTTATTCCTTGGGTATGTAGGCTTCTTTTCCACAGCTATGAAAACCTCTGGCTGGCCTGCATCCCTCAATGTCATCTGTTAATGTGGTTCCCAGTCTGGAACCGCAGGCATAGGAGAAGGACTTCTATTTGATGTATTCCTTGCCCTACTGGACCTTGTGATTCTACCATGCTACTGTTTCCAAGGCTCTTTGGCCTTCTGATAGAACTGAATCAAGTCAACATGTTTTTGCTTAAGCTGACATTCAGGTCAGCAGTAAAGAACATTCTCTCCCTTCTTACCAACACATCCAACCTTTCTGAGTAATTCTCTTGGCCCAAACTTCTCTTGGCAGATAACATTTTTATAAGCAATAAATGTTCCAATAAAGCCAACCAGTTTTCTTTTCATATCTCTTCAAGGTAAAGGCCATCCAAGGAGTCCTGCATATTTTTCTTGCCTTTCATAACTTTTGACAAAATCATTAAACACTTCCTTCTGTCTGCTTTATTTTAAAATTAAATATGTTATGATTTAATTTCTCTCCCTTTTTTGGTATATCCTTCCATATATTTATCTATGTATGTGAACACATAAGGATGCATATATTTTAATAATAAAATGCTGTTGAACTATAACACTGCTGCTTAGCTTCTTTTTCCACTTAACCACACTTTCTGTGTGCCCAGTCCTGTCCTAAGTACATGGAGTGACTCATGTAATCGTCCCATCCTCTTCATTCCATGTAACTTTATATAGGTTTATGGAGGTCTCATAATTTAGTCACTTCCTTACTGATGGATTTGTAGGTTTTTCCACATTTTACTATCATAAATGTAACAAAATGACCACAGATAAGCTTAGATCTTGCAGTATGTTGTGGTCAACTTACTGGGGCCAGAGAATCAGACCTCATTCTTGTAGGTGAATCAGACCCCATTCTTGTAGGCTCCTGCAGGGACTGGGTGTTTCCGCTGTCTGGTACTTTCCTGGGTCAGGAGATGAAGAAGGAGGAGCTGCCTTAGATGAGGGCAGTGGAAGCACTTCCTCTCTGGAGCTGGCGGTTGGGTCAGCGGGCTTGACTTTGCCATTAGAAGAGGCCTGGGGCAGTTCTAGATATTGAGGGGGTGTGGTGGGCAATGAGCTGCACCTGGTCAAATGGAAGCAGGTGCTTCCCAGTAAGTGACCCAGGGCTGGGGCTGGGCCTATGCAGTGGACATTATTGATTTAATTTCTTTACAAGAAGATCTGGGAGCATGTAAATAAAAATGTATAGCTTTTTGAGTCTGGAATTCTGTCTCATATGTAAGCCAAGAAGTAACTTTCTGACAGTTAAGGATTTGCTGCAAATGAAAATCAGGACATAGTGATTAATGTCACCTCTCAATGAGCATGTGGGATGATGGATTCCTAAAACACTGAAAGACCCAGGTGACCACTCATTGCTCCCTTAACATTCAGGGTTTACCTTGCACATAAGCAATACTTGAGGGATATAATAAAACCATTTAAGACCTTGATTTGCTCCAGGTGTTCAGTTTAGAACACACCATAGTCAGATTTGCTCTGTTCCATGAGAAGTGAATATGAAAGTTGCCATTAATATGTAAGTCATGGTTGTAAAAACAAACTTTAAATATAAATCAAATAAGTGGATTTTCTTAATATATCACTTTCTCATTTTAGTTAACATGTCAGTTTCTCATTGCATAAATAAGTAAACTTTAAGATTGTGTTTTTGTTGTAAACTACTAGAGTAATATGACATCATTGATGGGAGGGGCAATGTATATTTCATCACTGTATTCCCCCAGATGAGCACAATTCTTGATACAAAACAGCCATGCAATGAGTAATTGCTGAATTTGAAATTTTGAATTTTAAACTCAGATATAATCAATGGTAATAAGTGTCTTGAGTGCAAGAATAAACATGACACAACAAAATATTTATTCCCAGTGTTAGATTTAAATATTTTTGTGATTGCTAAGTTGCAGTGGATTATAACTTTAGGATAATGGCACTGACCTCAACAACTGTATAGGTAAGAAAGTTAACCTGAGCTCCTTTTTAATACCAACGCATGTCAGCAAGTGAAGTGAGAATTTTACTTAATTATCTCCTTTATTCCTCAACCACATGTATAAAGTAGGAACTATTTATCCTTTTTTTTTCTACATATGACAAGAGTAACTAGCACAGGATTGCAAAGCTTGGACTGAGTGGTAGATCTGGGAATTAAATCCAGACATCTCTATCTACAAAAACTCTAATTTTGACAACTAAACTTCATTGCCTGAATAAAGCTTAAACTATGATCCAGTTGTCTAAAAAAACTCACAAGATTAAATATATAATTTTAGAATAGAATTATAATTTTAAATTATATTCAGTATTATGATCAAGATTTAAGAAATAAGAATAATTGGTACTCCAATGTCACAGAGGTATTAAAAGAATAAGAAGAAATAAGGAGCACATTATCATATCTAATTTGGGATCATTTTGTTAAAAAATAAGCATTTTAGTAGCTTGATTTGAAATGAAGGAACATTTTCTTTCCATTTCGTACATAATATTAAGAATTTATATTCTTCAGTTTCATAATGGTTTTAAAAATTAACTCTAGAGATCAGTTAACCCTAGGACTAGTTATGGTAGTCCATAACTACCATTCACTTTACATTTTCAAGTGGAAAAATCTTGGAAAATTCTGACTTTGAGTTAGAGATCCACAGTCCCTACTTCCAGTCATACCTCACAAAATGTTTATGATAAAACTAAATCTCCCAAGGAATCTAGACAGAAAGTAATTTCAAATCCTAATTTTTATTTAGTATTACTATATAAACTTCATGCTATATGTCATAAATCAAGGCAGTTTATTCATAAATGAATTTATGTAAATGTGTAGCAAAAAAAGGTCATGTCAATCACATTCCCAAACTACAGTCTTACTCTACACCTAGCATAATTTACTTCAAGTTATAGCTTCACCCTATTGTTTAATTCTGAGAAACTGTAATTTAAGAATTTCTTTAAAGAAAAGCCAGCTGTGAACCTTTTGGTAAAAGTGAGGTAAATTCGGAAAGTTTAAGTCCGCCATTGAGAAACTTCATGTACATGTTGCATTAGAGTGTCTTTAACACTGTGTTTTATCTGAAAGTTCTTTTTTATAGCTTTCTAATCGTTAAAATTCAAAAAAAGATGAATTTTATGACTTTAAGAGAATGAACTATTAGTTTTGATGTTTTTGAATATGTTGGAGATATTTTTATTCTAAACCCACATTGATATAAAAATTAGATTTTTATACTACAGATATTGTATTGGTTTAGTTTGACAATCTTTTTGTTTTCATGGTCTAAGGAAATAGACTTCTCATAACAGAGAAGATTAAAAGCTGATGTTGTGTTATGTTTTGTTATGCTGTTATGCTATTTTATGTTGTATTATGTTATGCTACAATAAATAAATTCACATATTTGATTAACATTAGATATAGTACCAAAAATAATCTTATAGAATATAAATATTCATTTGAAAATTTACAATTTTAAATTACCACTATAATTATGCATTTTACATGACTAAGTATTATTATTGTTTATTATTATGATGATTGCTTTTCACAGGTAGAGCATCTGTTTCTAAATTTGCTTTAATTCCCTACATTAGTGTCAAAAGCTTTTCTCAACTACCTCTTGGACTCAAATTTGGCCTGAAAAATCAGATGATCCCTTATCTCAGCATTCATGGTTTATCTTTTTTTTTTTTTTTTTACAATAACTGAACTTTATAACTCCTAGAACTAGCTATAAACATAGTTTTACCATTTTTTTTTCATACAAGGGATATATACTAAGAAGAATCTTTTACCTTAATAGTTAAGTCTTTTCTTTTTACAAGCAATGTAAACATCTTAGTAACATATATATTATAAATATAAATACACACATATTTTTTCCTCTTAAAATGGGTTTAAACTCAACAAAGGATACTTCAAAGGAGTAGACAAAGTGATAAGAGAAAAGGTATGCCAGGCAAAAGGCAAAGGGACATTAAATAAAAACATTAAATAGTTCCAGAAATGTAAATAAGATGTAAATTGAACTGTTCATTGCATTTAGTGACAAAAATACTTAAATAATTCTATTTTAGTGCAGTGGTCAAAGCTAAAACCAGGTGGCAATACCAAGTGAAAGGAGTTGTAATGAAAGTAAATATAGTAAAGGTACATAAGTCTTTCAAAAGTCAAGAAACTTGATCTTAAAAGGAAGAATGCAGACAGGTCCATATCTGGAGAAAATAGGAAACAATCGGAAGAGAAGTTGGGGATACAGGAAAGGGAAGAGATTATTGAGAGAGTGGGGTCCCTAAAAAGGCAGAAAGGAAAGGGATCCAAAGCACAGATGGAGGTTTAGGTCCACTATTCTAAAAAGAGGGAAAAATGGATGGGTGCATGTGCAACTGTGTGAGTGGGTTTTATGAAAAGAAGCAGAGTTTTCTTAAAGTCTTTTTTGTTGTTGTTGTTCTGCAAAGTGAGAGGCAAGATTTTCTGCTGCCTGAGGGAAAATGTGGGAGGGTCAGAGGTCTGAGAATTATTGAGAATGATTGAAATAACCTCTATGAAGACTAGGAAAGTGCTAACTAAGAAGATATTGCAAAATTCTCAGCCAGCATTGAGAAGTCAGACCAGATTATTGACCATAAATCTATAGTGGTGGCATTGTGTAAGGTCATCTGATTTGCTACATCTTTGCTTCATTATCTGAAGGTGGAGCCTGAGGAGATGGAAAGTTGGATTCCAAAAGACTGTGGTTGAGTGATGAATCCCAGTTCTAATTTAGAGAGGAGAAGGCATAATAAGCAGAGGCTGATTTAAAGCTACTGAAGGCTAAGCTTTAGGCCCTCTTCTTACACAGGTCACTTCAAATACCCCTCAAGAGACACTGGCAATTTTGTACTTGTGATTTACAATTTTATACTATTTTTCTTTTAAAAGGTCCTGCAAATAGTTCACAAGCATGTAACCCCAAAATCTGAATGCAGCCCCAGGGGATGAAAATAATAGGAATGCCAGTAGGAGATAAAAAGTAAAGGAGTCTATGAATTGGATAGTCTAATGATAATACAGTTATATAAAGAAAATAGTGGGACTGAAAACACTTGAGTGCTGGGGAAATAGAATTTTGTTTTGGGGAAGTGGAATGAATTAAATCATAATTTCACAGATGAAATATTTAAGACAAACCAGATTTGTTCTCTCTTAGGAACACTGCTTAACTAATAATACTTGTGCATATATAATATGTATTATTAGTGCTCCTACTGTTCTGGCTTCTTGGCTGGCAAAAGCAAACTATTATTCTGAGTAAGATGAGAAGCATATTTCAGTTAAGCAATTCCTTCATAGATTAACATGAACAAGAAGCTCGTGCAGGAGGAAGGAGATTGGAACATAATTAAGGAAACACATTGCTCACTTTTCATTTAACCTTCTTCTGAGAGTCAGTTTGGCTAACTAATTTATCAATTAGTGACATACATTTAATCTTCTACTCAAAACTTACTTGATGGTTTCTTTCCTTACCTTCCTTCCTTCCTCTTTCTTTCTTTTCTTCTTTTTCTTTCTGTATTAGGTTTTGGCAGACCTAAAGTAATTTTTGTCTAGCAAGTGTTCTATCAGTGTCCTTTAGTAGTCTGCCTATTGAATTCGAAGAAATCTTTCTTAAATAGGCCTTACTTAAAATTAGCAATTTTAAATATACAGTCTATTCTCATTATTCACAGATTCCATATTTGTGAATTTGCCTTCTTGTTAAAATTTATTTATAATATCAAAATTATATTTGCAGTGCTTTCACAGTCTTTTAAGTACATATGCAAAGCGACATCATACATGTTTCCAGCTGAGATCAAGCAAAACAAAACTCTGCTCTCTCTTTTCAGCAAACAAGTGCAGTCTGTTTAGTGCCATGTTTTGTACATTTTTGTGCTTTTTGTTAGTGATTTCGCTACTTAAAGTACCCCTCAAACATAGTGCTGAAGTGATGTCTATGGTTTCTAAACACAAGAAGGCTTTGATGTGCCTTACAGAGAATATGTATGTATGAGATAAGTTTTGTTCAGGCATGAGTTTATAGTGCTGTTGGTCAAGAGTTCAATGTTAATGGATCAATAAGATGTAAAATAAGGTGTCTTCAGGGCTTCCCTGGTGGCGCAGTGGTTGAGAGTCCGCCTGCCGATGCAGGGGACACGGGTTCGTGCCCTGGTCCGGGAAGATCCCACATGCCGTGGAGCGGCTGGGCCCGTGAGCCATGGCCACTGAGCCTGTGCGTCCGGAGCCTGTGCTCCGCAACCGGAAAGGCCACAACAGTGAGAGACCCGCGTACCGAAAAAATAAAAAAAAATAAAAAATAAGGTGTCTTCAAATAGAAGCACATGTAAAACAAGGTAATGAATTGATTGATTGATGAAAATTACTGTGACCAGTGTCTTGCAGGAACCTAACTCTGTATTTTCCCTAGGAGCAAAGGTTTGGTATTCACTAATTCCGGATTCACAGCAACTTTATAGAGCATAACTACTGTGAATAATGAGGACGGACTGTATAACGAAATGAACCAAATCCTGCTGAATAAGTAAATTGTAGCTCTCTTAATTTTTATATCATTTCTTGTCAATAAGATATTTAAACCTTGATTTTCATTCCTTATGCAAAAGGTCACTGTCAAGAATTCTATTGGTATATCCTAGTATACTCTTTCAGAAATGCAAACCAAATCATGCTTTTTCTCATCTAAAAATGTTTCATAACCTTCCATGCCTTAAAAGATGAAGTACCAATTCCTTGGCATGGCATAAAAAGCTTAATCACAGCCCAGTTCCTTTCTAACTCCCAAGCACATCTCCTGTCTATTCTCTCTTTTACAGCTTCCACACACAATGAATTTCAACTTTTTGAAACCCACCAAGCAATGTCCAATTCCCCAGCCATTCCCACTGCCTGTAAATGTCCTGCCTGATGCTTGTCTATCTGTTGAACTGCTAAAATTCGTGAAAATTCCAATTTCAATGTCACTTCCTCTGGGACAACTTTCCTGACTTTCAGAGGTCATCAATTCCTCTTTTTTTTTTTTGGCGGTATGTGGGCCTCTCACTGTTGTGGCCTCTCCTGTTGCGGAGCACAGGCTCTGGACGCGCAGGCTCAGCGGCCATGGCTCACGGGCCCAGCCACTCCGCGACATGTGGGATCTTCCCAGACCGGGGCACGAACCCGTGTCCCCTGCATCGGCAGGCAGACTCCCAACCACTGCGCCACCAGGGAAGCCCAAAAATTCCTCTTTTGTGCTTTCACAGCATTTTGATTTTTCCTTTTTGGTGCTTGTCTTCCTCATTGCATTGAAGCTGCTACATTATGGTGGAGTCACATGTTAGACATATGTAACTCTAGGTGATGAATTTAGAACACAAGATAAGTGTGAAATCCAAACCCACTTTCAAATTCAATACTCATAAAATGACAGCAACAAAAATCTATGCATTCATATTAAGATTCCAGAGGCTTAACATTCAACAGAATGAAATAAACATGAGAGGACATTAATGAGGTATTGGCCACTCAGTATTTGACCCCCTTTCCTGAAGCTCCATGCTGTATTTGTGGCATTGTTCTCCCACCACTGTGTGGGGCTTGGCAACAGGGGCATTACCACCATGCATCTCCTACCATAGACATCAGTTGGAAATGAAATTTGAAATTAATATCACCGGACAAGGACATTAAGACAGAAATGAAAAATTGCAGAAACAACAGTATCAGCATTGGGGTAGCATTAGCAGGAGTGGTAGGGGCAACTTCTGTTGTGGCAGCTAGAAGATGTTAGGCCTGGATGGTCAGGATCATTCTATGGCATTTGATATGTACCTGAAAGGATAATAGAGAAATTGGTACTTTTAAAGTGATTGTATTCATGGGCATGGTTTGATGGTAGAAACCATTGCAAAATATATCATCTCAGCCATTTATAAATAATAAAAGCTATAACTTAAAAAGAAGAAAGGTGAAAGAGATAATAGATTATTGTCTAATCCATTCTTGGGAAATCTAAAGAACATGAATTCTAGAGAAGTAGTATAATTTTCCCAGGGTCACATGGCCACTGGAAAAGCTAGGCTAAAAGCCAGGTCTTTGAGGTATAATTTGGTACCATATTTTATGATGCCATGATGCTTTCCAAGTAATTTTTTTTACCCATTTTTATTTTCAGCATGATTTGAGAATCTTTAGTTTCTTATTTCCCCACTTAAAAAGAATCCCTTATTATGTGTCACCATTGTTTAGAATTAAGTAGAGAATATATTGTTTCAAAGATGTCACATATGAATATCATCATTAAGATGATCAAATTCTAGTTTTAATGTTTATATAAGAAGGATAGGATGTGTGGAATAATATACATCCATATTGAAATTGGACCTCAACTATCAGTAGAATTTGAAAACTTTAATTAAATATTACCCTGCATTCTGCTTTTATATATTAACTCAATCTATGGACTTTTCCCCAAAAATATTTCTATTCATTTCATGTACATTTGGTGTTTTTAAGAGAAACATTTGGTCAGTTTATAACAATGGCATTAGATCAACTTGATAAAAAACAGCTCCAAGTAAAACTTAATTCATGACATTTATTTGGGAGCAGTATTTTCAGGCAAATTATGAAAGTTCAAAATTCATGAGGCAGTGGAATTTACATACCTTATTTTTTTAAACCCAGTCTGAATTTAGTGCCAACATTGTCCCCATCTCTATATATTACCTTATACTCTGGATCCATTGAAAAATTTTTAATGGAATCTTTTTTTTTAGCCAAAAGCACTGTCACAGAGGGAAATTGACAGTGGAGTCATTACAAACCTCTCTGACTCCCAGTGTACACAGGCCCACTCCACCAGCAGCTCAGTTCTAGCAGGCAGATATAGCATAGTCGCCTTATAAAAATATTTGTTTCCAGAGTTTAAGTAGTTTTGTTTTTTAAACTTTCTCAGTTCTTATTTACCATAAAGTTTGAAGTCTTTTACATCATAAGAACTAAGAAATGTTAAAGTTTCACTTATAGCAAAAGGCAAAATTTAAAAAATTTTTTAAAGTTGATCTCATTGGCTAAAGGCTAAAATCAAAGGACAGTTTAATTTCAGAGAAGGTCCTAAGTATGTGAATATGTAGTTCTTCAGCCAAATTGTTATTAAAAGGTATAGATGCTGCTGTGTAGACCTCTGCTGAATGCAAAGAACTGTTTAAACTATCATTTAATAATAAATTTCTGTAGGAACAATTGAATTTGACTAGGCAATTATGAAATTAGTAAATGTGAAGAGAAATGTTATGGACTATTACCAAAATAGAAGCATGAAAAAGGGAAATAAACAGAAATAAATGGTTTAAGATTATTAAAGTATATTCTTCCTCAAAATCTACTTGTAGAATCAAGTAATTTATAACACTAATGCGTATTACATATGGTAGGATTGTTTCTGAAGTATCTCTATCTGCCTCTGGGGAAAAAAAATATATTTTTTTCGCGTAGGGTAAAAGAGTACCAAAGAAATTCTGGCAAAAGTTGAGTCAGTGGTTGCCTAGATGCAGCCTTTCTCTTAGTTGGTACTTTGCCTTGTATACCCATTTTTTCCCCAAATAATTGTAAATAAAGGAGAGTTTTCCTCTTTGTTAAATTAGAATACTTTCAGCTACAGAAATAGAAACTCCAGATCAACCAGTTTAAACAGTAAAGAAGTCTATTGTCTCTGTTAACAAGAAAACCAGAAAGAGAAGTGGCTCCAGAGATGACTGGTTAGCAGCTTAGTGATGTCATCAGAGAATCAGGAGTCTTGTCTGCCTAGGGTCAGTGTGACATTCCAGCAAGCATGGAATTAATTGGCCTGAGTGGTTTTACTGAAATAAGAACTACACCTGCATGGCAGGGAACTCTGGCCAAGGCATAAAACATTCTGATTAAGAGTGTAACTTTGTAATTATGAGTCTGAGGAATTTCAGGTAGTTTGTATCAGCTGTCAGCATTGTTTATAGATAGCAGTGAGATTTATGATGTTCACATGGTCTTGAGACTTATGATGTGCCCAGAGATTCCTGGAAAGTTCTCCCATTGGGTTGGTTATGTATAGCAAGGATATGTTTAGGTGACAAGCAGAGTGAAAGAAACCTGGGTTGGCATTATTTTGGGCACCCTGCTTCCAAGGGGTTCCATGCACATGTCAGGTGGTTCTTGATCCAAGAGAGAAAGCATATCACTAAGGCCCTTAGAGAGGGAGGAGAATTAGAACCTGACATCTCTTGACCCCTTGTGAGAAAGCTTTTGACAGTGATGCATATCCTTACTTTAATACTGTTGCTGTATTGTATCTTTTTCATGCAATAAAGTATAGATTTGTAAGCATTGCCATTTGGGGTCTTGTGAGTCAGGACATGGACTAGGGTCATGCAAGTACAGACAGAGTAAGTATATCCTTAAATTTTGTGCACCAAGAACCTCACTAGCTTCACTAACCCCAGCCTTGCTGTGAGACTTCTTGCCTTTCAATACTTTCTAACTGTGGGTAACAGTGAACTCAGCTTCATGCTCAGGCTAGTATATTATTTTCACAAGTGCCTGCCAGTGGTAGTCGAGGCTCGATGCTTTCTTGTTTGTATCTAGCAGGCGAGAAAAATTTGATTCAGACAAGGAGCTATTAGTCCTTATTCTAATTTTCTTAATTTGGAACATAACTCCCTGAACATCAGGAGAATTTGAGGCCTTGGTTAGTTTACTAATGAGGATGACTCTATAGAGCAGGTGAATGAGTGGATAGCTGGAAAGAAAAATAAAATCAAAACAGAATTCTCTTAAGAAGGAGAAGAGGAGAAGGCTTCTTATAGCTTGGCAACCAAGAGCATCCACTGTATCTTCTTACTGGCAGAAACATTAACTTAAAAGGAGGTGGATAACTGCAGCTTATGAGTCAAATGCCAAATACTTTATTTTTTTTTAATGCCAAATACTTTTAACTAAAGGTAATATTCTCCCACTTTTCATTTTCATGATTCAAGTTATAGACTTAACTAACTAAACTTTTTCTAAGAAAACATTTCTACATTAATGCTTAACATATACCACTGACAAAATGAAAGATCAATATCAAAATATATAACTAATAACACAGTCTAAGGCAAAGAATTTTAATTAATGACACCAGTGCTCACTAAGATGACAGGTATAATTATCATTTTTCTTCCACTGATTTCCGTAAAACAGAGTGAATCTGATGATTGAATATTACTGATAATTTCTTGTCACAGATAGGTTATTTTACATGATTTTAAAAATGTACTTAAAAATGAATCCAAAAGCTTTATTAAAGATGCAATTAGCTCACATTAAAATCTTACTCATTTGAGTTGAAACCATTTAAAATTCAAATAATGCATGATAAGATACTGTTCAAAGTTTTTATATTTTTAAAATATAATATACTCCGCCAACACCTATTCAGTTCCATGATTATTCATTTTATATTGCACTGTATACCTGGAGGATTATAAAAGTTCTGTTTTTAGCCTGTAAAGAATATATATAATAAAGAAAGTGAGACAGTATTTTTACAAATAGCTAGCAATAGGGGCAGAATGTTAGATGTATGTAAAATGGTAAGAAAAGTAAAAAGATATAGGAACAACCTGGGAAGAGAATGACTACCAAAACTAAAGACTCTAGCAAAGAAGTCATTTACATAACTTAGAAATTTTTGTTAAAATCTTCAAATTAATATTTATTGAAATTTTTATTATCAGAATAAATTCGTGCACACAATAACCAATCAAATAGTATAACTCTAGGATTATATTTTCTTCTCTTTGAGTCCAATGTCATGTACAACCTGATGTCACCTAAAACTGAATATTTCTATTGAGTAATCTTTTCTCTTTCACTCAATTCCTTAAAATCATTCCACATCTCACTGTGCTTCATATTTGAACTATGACTTTCTTATAAGGAACCTTGTTCCTCTTTAAGTTTCTGATTAGCTTTTTCTTGCTTTATGTAGCCTTTATCATGCCCTTAGTTTTCAGCCTTTTTTTTCTCATTATCTAGTTTATTTTAAAAAGTGTAAACACTTCTTCCCAGTGGCCTGCTGATCTGATCCGTATGGGTCACTCGTGTAGCCTCAGCTCGGGCTTCGTTTCCCTGCCCACTTTGAGCTACTGTGTCCTGATGCCCAGTAGCTTCTTTATTCATGATATTCATAGAAAAGGCATTTGGAAGATTTACTTGCTAAATCTCAACATGTCTGAAATCATTTTTATTCTGCTTTCATACTTCATTGAGTTTCATTGGGTAAAAATTCTAATTTAATTTTCCTCAGAAATATTAATTGTATTCTAGCATCCAAGCTTAATGAGAAGATGTCCAAGAACACTTTGATTTTTGTTCTTCTGCAAGTGTTATTTTCTTTTTTCCTCTATGGAAGTTTTTAAGTTCTTCTCTTTGTCCTTAATAATTAGAAGTTTCAAGATGATGTGCTCAGGTAGAGAGAGATGAACTTTTATTCATTAAGCTGGATATTCAGCAGGTCTTTTCAGTGTGAAGACCTATAATTTCTTCATAAATGGGAAATTATACTACCCCATGATAATTTCCTATCCTCTGTTTCCTCATTTCTCTTTTTCTATGTTCCTGTTAGTCTAATACATGCACATTTCTGCCATTTTTTAAAAGCTCATCTGAAAATTTTCTTTGTTCATCTACTCTACATTCTGAGAAGTCCACAAAAAAACCCTTTGATTTTTATTTTCAATATTACTACTTTTATTTTAAAACCTTAATTCTCTCTGTTATCACTTTCTTATTCCTTTTTTATAGTTGCTATAGTTCCACACTGTGTATATACCATATTCCCATATCTCCCTGAGGATAACAGTCATCCTTTCCCTGATCATTGTTTGCTCAGTGATCAGTTGCTTTTGAGTGTCCATCGCCTTTTCTTTCTGGTTGAACTATTTTTTAAACAACCTTATTGAGCTATCTTTGACATATAAAAATTGTATATTCTTAAGGTATAAAACAACAGTTATATATATATGTTGTGAATGATCATCAAAATGAAGCTAAATAACATATTCATCATCTCAACATAGTAACCATTGTGTGTGTGTGCGCGCGCACACACGCATGTGGTAGGGATGCGGATTTATGTGAATGCGTGTGTGGATATGCATGGTGAGACAATTTAAGATCTAAACTCTTAGCAAGTTTCAAGTGTACAATATAATATTGTTGACTATAGTCACCGTGCTATACATTAGCTCTCTGGAACTCATTCATCTTTCATAACTGAAACTTTGTACTCTTTGACCAACATCTCATTTCCCCCTCCCTCCCACCCTAAGTAACCACCACTCCACTCTCTGCTTCTATGAGTTTGACTATTTTAGACTGGGTGCCCATTGTCTTTTTTTTTACTTCTGATCTGCATACATCCAGTGATTCTTGATGGTCTTGTTTAAATTTCAGAAAGAAGAGTTGGGTACAGAAGAACTGTGGGTTTCTTCTGTTGTATTAACTTTTCTTTTTATTTTCACATCATATCTCTCTCTGAGGAGGATTTTTCACTGCTAGATCTCTGCAATAAGGGGCAAAAAAGGGAAGGAGGTAAGAACTGGCCCTCTAGCTAAGATCCTATTTGGTTCAATTTCTTTTGAAGAGAGACCCCAGTTTCTGACCCCCATCTCAAGTGCTAATTGCCTGTTGACACTCTGTGGATTAGCTATGGAGGGGTACACTGACTAATAGAGTTTCATATGGCCCCCAGTTAATCTTCCTGTAGAGAACCCCACTGCCACTACATTTTACTCACTGCCTCTGAGCTCAGAGCTGCTTGGGGATCGCAGTGGGGACATGAGTTCCCCCCTCCACTGTAGGTTCTTTTTTATGTAATTTAAGATGCAGGTTTTTAGGCCCATTTCTTCTTCTAATGAGGGGGCCCATTTTATGCTTCATCAGCATTCTCTTTTCCATAACTTTTTTGCAATCTCTCATCCTTTGTTGATCACCCTCCCCATCTTTCTGCTATATGCTTATTTTGTTTTGTCTTTTTCCACTTTTATTCCAAGATGAGGCAAAAAAAGAGAGAGAAAAAAACATGTTAGTCATCCTTTCAAAAACTTAGTTAAATTATATTCTTCAATAACTTTTTCTTCATGTTATTTCTTAAAGTAATTTACTATCTGAAAAGAAATTTATACTGAATCCAGCTTAGAGAGATTTACTAAAGAGATTAATTTTAAATGATGATTTTATAATGTGCTTATCTTACTCCTATTGTGGTAAAAGCACTTTTTCCTTTACAGGATGGCAAAATTAGTTCCTTCCTCAAAATAAGCAGAAAATCTATCTTGTCCCTACATCTGCCAAAGATATAAAATACACAACTGTGATTATTTCACCAAAATGAAAAGAAATAGACAACATCCTAAAGCTCAAAAAACTGAGCAGGAGTTGTTGAAAGGCTTTAAAAGGTAAGACCAGGCCTTTTTCTGAGATTACCAGACAACATGTTATAATGCTTTTTGATTAAGAGGAAAAAAATCACATACTTCCTACATAGAGGAAGCTGTAAGATTGGTCTTTAAATCTGTGAGAATAAGAACCATAGTTTAGTCAAGTCTTATAGTCTCGGAACCAAATTAAATTGATGCAAAGCCCTGAAGTTTGAGAAAAAAATTGTTATATCTCTTTATTTAGATGTAACAAATCTACAGAGCAATAAGCATGATGTAATTTCAATAATTATAGTTGTCACTTTGTGAAAGTCATTTTCTATGAGACACTGTTTTAAGCACTGTGTTTATAGAACAACTCTTTGAGGTGGATGTTATTACTCCACTTTAACTGATAAAGTAGTTAAAACCAGAAAAATTAACTAGTTTGTGCAGGTGGCGTAGGTAGTAAATAGCAGAGTGGAAACCCTGCATATTTCCATCATCAGTAATCTAATGGTCCTTTACTCTGGCTGCATTTTAGAATTCCACTTGAGAAGCTTTAAAAGTTAAAAAGAAAGAATGAATGGATAGAGGGATGGAAGGAGGGAGAGAGGAAAGGAAGAAAGGACAGAAGGAGAGAAGGTAGAAAGGAAGGAAAGAGGGAGAGAGAAAAAGAGAGAAATAGAAAGATGGGCCCCACCGTTTTCCAAGATTCTGATTTAAGTGGTTTGGAAAAGATTCTAGGCATTGCTACTAATTTTAGAGAGATTTTTAGGACATACTAATGTATAGCCACTGTTGAGAACCACTGTCATAAATTAGTACTTCTATACATATGAATCCCAGGGGGAAGCTATTCAAATGTAGGTTCTAACTCTGTAGATGATGTGGAAGCTATGACCCTAAACCAAAATGTGTTGGACCAGAAGCAAAGTCACCTGTAAAGTACTTTGTATACCAAACTTCACTGAGGCACCCCACTTGGGAATGCCTTTTGTTACTAAGAAAAAGACATAGAAAAAACAGTGAAAAAAAATTTTTGTTCAATTACAGAGAAAGTATGTATAGTTTAAAAGTGTGGCCCTCAGGTAATACTCCTAGTAGAGAATCACTGATCTAAGGTTTATGTGTCAAGGGGAAAGAGCCAAGAGAGAAAAAGCTGGTATGGAAATAAGAGGTGTATCAGGAGGAGTGAGATTGAGAACACAGAACGAACTGGAGGAAAGTCATGGTTTCTTTAAGATAGGAGGAATAACAGATTCCAATGAAAGTTGTTTCAGGCTAAGCAGGATTCTGAGAGAGTTTTTCCCTTGAAAACCCCTACTGCTTCTGTGAAGTAAGAGCAAAGTGATATTTATGTGAGATGAGAGTTCATAGAATTGGGAGCCTGAGGAAAAGGTAGACATTAAGGATAATTACAGAGAGAATAGGAGCATAATCTGAATAGAGTCAACCATAAAGATTGCGAGGTAAAGATGTGGGCACAGCTCCAGCTGAAGACCATGAGGCACTACAGGATTTTAGTGTCCCCTTTAAACAGCACTTTGCAGTACTAAGCTCATGGCTGGATTTATTCAAGGATGGGGTTTTGTGGACAAGGTGAGGTGGAGGAAATTAAAATAGGTAATAAACTTTAGTTAATAGCTGTTGGTGTTGTGTATTAAGCAAATATTTAAATTATAATTCCCAAAGATCCCTTTAAAAAATGTTTAAAAACAATTCATTTCACTTGTTAAAGACAGTAAGGTAGACTTTACTCAAGAGCACTGTAACAATGGAGTTTTGCAGTAGCAGAGAGGAATTGGACTCAACTACAAATGAAAGAACAAATGGAGATTTATAACCAAGGAGCAGGGTGGGGGTCAATGAATGGAAAATCACTGAAATAAAACATTTAGGCTAGGGCAATTCTTGCCAGAACTACTTCTCAGGATTCTTGCTGGAGGCAGGACAGGGTGATAAGATAACAAGGGTGAGGGTGAGGAATATGATCAGATATCAAGGATGGGAGATTTTCAGTAAACCTGACCCCAACAGTATCCTTGGTAAAACTGGAGTAAATGAGATAGGAAAATAGCCAAGGTCAGGGACTGGTATGAAAGAGGACTTAGAGGAGCCTGACTCTTATTTGGTTAAAGGAGAGAGTCTTTGTCAAAAGGCAAAACAAGTCATAATAGAAACCCTTGCAGTTAGTTGTATCAATATGTCTTTCTATTTACTGGAATCTCAAGGAATGTTAAATAAGTCAATGGAAAATAATTAGGGAAACCCCATAAGATTAATTCTAAAAAGTAAGTCTCAGTAATTAAAATCTGATATAGTTCCTGTTAAAAAGCCAAAAGCTTGTTAATGTCTTTATGGAAGACAAACAGTTAATTTTATCCCCAAAGATACAATAGGAAAGAGTTTGCAGGCTGCTCTAGAAACAATGTTCACATTGAAATAACTTTATGAGTGACAGACCCAGCACTGATGCATGCATCTCAGATAACTTCTTTTTTTTTACAAAAAAGGAAAAAATAATTAGTGTGAAGTGATATAAAGGTTGAAAAATGGTAAAAAAATCAATGTGATTTATTATCTTAAAATAATTTGAAAAATGTTCCATTCCTGAATAAGACAAGTAGCCATTAGTAAATAATAGATCAAAACAATCATTACTTTTTAATTATTTCCATCTTATAAAATATAAAAAGTAAAAAGTTAGAAATTGAAAGAAACCAAAAGAGAAAAAGTTTAAAATATTACTTGAGAACTTTGTTAAAATGATTTTAAGATTGTTTACATCCTAAAGGAGAAATTAAAATGATCTTGCTTCCTTTAATCACAGTTAAAGTACATCTCTGAGGACTTGACGCAAATTATAGACACTACTAAACAAAAAGCCAGGATGAAATAGAAGCAGTCTGAAATTGAACCCTGAGGAGTATATCTTGGTAGACCTCTTTGTTGGATTAATTTCCAGTATCTTTCTACAACACATGGGTTAACAAATTATCATTATTCATTCCCTATCATAAACACTAAATATGTTCCTTAAGAAGAAAGTTATTTTCTGGAACTGAGGTGAACTTCAGAATAAACAAATAAAATTTAAAATGTAACACATGAAAATTCCTCTAGTAATTTAAAAATTGTAATTACCTGGAATTTTTATAGACTGTTTTTAGCATACATATTTAGTTATAATAAGATTTTAAAATATTGAGAGGAGAATAGAATAATCCTTTGGCATAAATAATTGTCAAATGGATTGGATGAATTGTTGATCATATGTCCATGAAACCAGAACTATGCACGGTAAAGATCCTGATGCAATTGAAATTGTTAGGCAGTTACTATACCTCCCCCCACAAATATAAAAATGTCTGTACTGTGTTTAGATAACACTCTCCATTGCTACAGGATATCTACTCCACAAGGTAACATCCTTTAACTCAGTCAAATATTTCTCATAGTAGATATATTTTTGATATTACCATAAGATAATTTTTACTTCTCTCACCACCACCCCCTTGGGTCATATTTCTAAATACGGTCACGTTCTCACGTGACCAGTTTTCAATATTGCTTTGTAATACCATTTCTGAATTTTAAAGTTCTTTTCCCATGGCTACTGGGAGATGAGAAGTAATCTCTTTGTTTCCATTGTCCATAAGTGTACTTAGGCTCAGTAGAGTAAAGCTCTAACAACATACTGCTGTTTAAATACTTGTAAGTTGCTTGCTCCAATGTTTAAAACTTTACACTCTTATTGTAATGAACATCAAGAAACCATGTAGTTTCTTAGATTTCCTGAATATATTTCTCTATTTATCACTAATTATGGGGTACGCCTACCCAAATAAACATTCTATATAATCTACTGGACTGTGAAATTTCCTTGGTTTATTTTGCGTGTTTGCCCATGTACCCTCTCCTGAGTTACCTGGCTCTGTTGTTTGGGATATCACAGTCCTCACAGTGATAGTCAAAGTGGTACTCTAATCCCAGCCACAAGTCCCTGAAAATTATACTCAGGTTTCTATCTTGCCCCATCTCCATTTTATGAGCTCATTCAGCATGTTGATCCCAGAAAATCTAGGTTGTCATCCATGTGACATAACAGTTCTAACCTCAATTCTACATTTAATCCATCAATTAAAAGGAGCTTGAAGCAGTACAGTTTGCTTTTGAAAACACAGCAAGGGCTCTACACACTCACAACATTTCTAAGTAACGCCAAATAATTGGTGACAAATTGTTATAGATGCCATATGATAGGAATCTGCTGTGGGGACATAACAGAAAGAATAGATTATTTCATCCAGAGAGGTGAGATTGTCTAGAAAAGCATATGACTATGTAATTAAAAGTACATACACACACACACGCGCGCGCGCACACACACACACACACACACACACGCAAGGTTAATATGGTAGTCTGGAAGCCCTTTTATCCATAATGGTTAAACTGACACTTGATTATCATAATTTGTTGGAATACTAGAATTGCTGAACATCCTCAAACATAGGCATTAGTTGATACGTTCCCTAAGGAATTGGGACATAGATAAGTGGATACTGATTAATATTTTTGCTCTAAAACAATGTTCATATGGACAGTCTTACACATTTTTTCCTGATTCAAATGAGTCTATTTGTCTGAGGGAAAAAGTCTCCTCATATGTTCTTCCTTTTTAAGAGAAAGACCTTCTTGACTTTCAGGAGTGTTGGCTACTCTTAATGTTTTGCTATTTCTCATATATTTTAATAAATACTTCTAAGTATCCATGAGAAATCCTGTAAAGTTCAATAATAATTGTGTTGAGTCTATACATAGATTTAGGAATATTTTTCATCTTTGATGTATTTTCTCCCAACTGATAAAAATGATTTCATTTATTTAGAACTTCCTAAATGTCTTTTTATCAAAATTTTGTAAGTTTCCTTACAGATTGCACATCTTTTGTTGTTAGGTTTTTTTCCTAAGAGTAACACATTTTGTTATATGTTCAAATACATCTTTTAAAATTATTTTATAATTTATTATTCTTGGCATAAGAATAAAATTGACCTGCTTACCCCCTCAGGGTTTCTGTTTTCATAATTTTGGTTTCTTTTTTTTTTTTTACTTCTGTGGCTTCTTTATCTTTCTGCTGTTTCAATAATGCATCAATATACATATATTCCTTTTTATATTTGTCTAATTTTTCTAGTTATTTCCATTGGGAGGTGAATCAGTTCTCATTATATGTAACATAAAATGTATTGACTTACTTATAGTATTTAAGTATTGTTAATTTTACATCATAATACTTATGTTACAAGATACCAAGAAGAGTAAACATCATGCAATGACTTTACCTTCTCTTCTAGGAAAGGGGTTAGTGCAGTTTTGGTTGTATGCAGAATAGTTGTATTGTGTTAGTCAGAATCACGATCTTGTTATTGTCTTTATTTGGAGCTTAAGTATGGTTTAAGGAGATGTGTGTGGGTGCAAAGTTGACAAGGTGTGAAGTTGTGATGGTTAGTTTTATGTGTCAATGTGATGGGACCACAGGGAGCCCAGGTATTTGGTTAAACATTATTCTGGGTATGTCTGTGATGGCATTTTTGGATGAGATTAACATTTGAATTGGTAAATTGAGTAAAGCAGATTGCCATCCCTGGGTGGACCTCATCCATTCTGTTAGAGGCCTGAATAGAATAAATCATGGAGTACAGGAGAATTTGTTCTCTGCCTGATTATTTTCAAACTGGAACATCTGTCCTCTCCTGCACTCACACTGGAACCTACACCCCTAGCTCTCCTGGGTCTCTAGCTTGCAGATGGCAAAACATAGGACTTCTCAGCTTCTGTAATCACATGAGCCAATTCCTTATAATAAATCTCTTTATATATATGTTAAAATTTTTAATAAATTTTAACAAACCTCTTTATATTAATTTATAAAAAGAGATTATGTTATATATTGTATATATAAACATATCTCCTATTGGTTCAGTTTCTTTGAAGAACTCTAATGCAGAAAGTTTGTTTAGGGTGTCTGTCTACCATACCACCAGAAACAGAAGTGTGTCATTAATTTGTATTTGAGTTCTTACAGCCCTCCTTCAGCAAGAGTTTAGAAAGGCTTTAAATGTCTTGACTCCATAATAATATTATAAAAACATTTATGAGTTTTTTGTTTTACCTGTCATATATAACTCCTAATAATTGACCATTACTCATTAAATGTTGCTAAAGAGACGTGGGTTGAGTGCCAACGTATTGTGTGCTACCTATGCACAAATCCACCAAAAAAAAAAAAGTAAACTCATGGAATATTAATACTTGATACAGATGATTGGAGCTTATATATATTTCTTTTTAAAACCACTTTATTGAGATATGACTGACTTACAAAAAGCTGTACATATTTAATGTATATAACTTGATGGTTTGGAGATAAGTATATATCGGGTGAAACCATCCCTACAATCTGTGCCATAAACATATCCATCAATCCCAAAGGTTTCCTCCAGCCCTCATTATTTATTATTATTTGTGTGTGTATGTGTGTAATAAGTACCCTTTACATAATATCTATCTTCTTATCAAATTTGTAAGTATAGAATACAATATTGTTAATTATAAGTTCTGTTCTCTACAGCAGCAGTCCCCAGCCTTTTTGGCACCAGGGACCAGTTTCGTGGAAGACAATTTTTCCACAAATTGGGGGTGTGGGGGATGGTTCAGGCGGTAATGCGAGCGATGGGGAGCGGCAGATGAAGCTTTGCTCGCTCACCCAACTGCCACTCACCTCCTGCTGTGCGGCCCAGTTCCTAACAGGCCACGGACTGGTACCAGTCTGTGGCCCAGGTGTTGGGGAAACCTGCTCTACAGTAAATCTCTAGGACTTATTCATCTAGTGTATATTTCATGCCATCTATATTATTTAGTTTTTGAAGAACTAGATAATTGTAAAATGGGCATGACAATTATAAGAATCCATTTCAACTGAAAAAATAACTTCTTGGGAAACTATCTTTTTAATTTTTTAAACATATATATTATTCCCATCAGTTTTGAAACATGTATAAATCCAAACTCATCAATGGAAGGTCATTACAAATATACCTTCAGTTTTAAACTGAAGTTCAGTTCCCACAAAAGTCACCTCCTCTTTGAATTGAGAACATTATATATAGCGTATGACTCATCTATATAATATAAATAATAATAGACTTTGCCTCTTAGAATTTGGGGGGATTAAAAGGCAATGCTTAGAAAGTATTTAGAACAGTTCTTAGAAGATTGTAAGTAGCCAATATATAAAATATCCTTATTATCATTGCCATTGTTATAATTACTAATACTACTCCCCAGGAAAAAAATAGAAATTCCTTAAATATTTCAAATCTATTATAAATATTCATATTTAACCACTGATTATTTAAATAAGTTCTTTATTATAATTTTCTTTATCATAAACAGGCTCACTTTCCTCCATCATAGAATGCCACCACATTTTCCCCATTTGTTAGACTTTGTCAGACAGCAAAGATCAGAGTGATGTTGATTAACTCAGATGATAGAGATCATTACAAAGATGCAAGAGAAAGTAAGGGAATTAGAAACCATGGTGCTAAGCCTCACACAACTAGAATGCATGTGTGCATATGCTCAGAGGAGGGAGATAGGAAGGTTTGCTGTCTGAGACTTGAGCAGTGAAATAAGCAATAGTTTTGTTCAGCCATAATCAGTGGTCACATATTTGCAAGATTCTCTTTCCTCAAATTCTCTACATCAAAGTTATGATAATAATTTTTGTCATTGATAAATGTTCATGACTTTTCTCTTTCTACTTCCAGGCCACTAAATTCCTGTATTCCTTTCTCTGATCCTCTCTTTATCCCCCCACTTCTGATCTAAGAATCATTGACATATTGTAATGTGTATTTTTTCTAATTCTTTGATTATTCCCTTGAATAACTGTAGAACACTTGCCTTCTTCCTTGCACAGCATTTCTAATTCATTTGAAGTTTTTCTAAAGTTTTGGACTGCTGACAGAGATTATTTTGCTATATTCTTGTCTGTTTCATTTGATGTGCTGAGACTGCCTTCTCACTTTGACATTTTTCATTCTTTTTTACTATGCTTTCTTTAAAAATACAGAACAACAGATAGATACAGATAACTCAATCACAGGCAAAATAAAATGCTTTTATTCTAGAATGACTGCTTCTGTTGTTTCATATCCCATTCATATTCGACCAATTGTGACACAACATCATACATACTATCTATTATTTAAAACATCTGAGTTCAGTAATGCCAATTCTTACTAAGAATACCTTTTAAATAACAGGTAGTATCTGAGATTTTTTTCATATATTTAAATTATGGAACTTAATGCAGCTCACACTTCTAAAGTATTTAGAATATAACTTCTTGATAGCTACTTTGTTGTATAAGATCATGTTACTTTTTAATTAGGTATAGTGGCTTTGAGATTTTTTTTATTGTTTAGGAGTATATCAGTAGCAAGTAACAACACCTGATGAAATCTTTCTTAAGCAAAATGGACTTTGTTATTAATACTAATAATATCATTTGAGATCTCACGATATGTTGGGTACTATTCTGAGTATTTTCCATGAGGAAGTAATCATTAATTTACTTATTCACTCAACAAATGTTTACTGAAGGTCTAACTTTTAGAGGACTCTATATTAGGTGCTAATTTTACATGCTTGAAATACAGCAGTGAACAAAATGGACAACTTTTTGTACCTCCACCTTCATTAAGTTTACATTCTATTCAGTGAAACTGGTCAAAAGACGAGTAAGAAACACATGGTTCATCAGATGTTTGAAAGTGCTATAGAGAAAATTACTGCTGGCAAAGAGAATAGGGAATTTTGGAGTGGGGTGGGCAGTATAATTTTATACATGATGGTCAGTGAGAAAAGCAAAGACCTGAAGGATATGAGGGAGTCAGACATTGAATACTGAGGAAACAGCATGCCAGGCAAAGGGATCATGTCTGGCATATCCAGCGAAGATTTTGTGGCTAGAGATAAACAGAAGGAGTGTGGGAGAAAGGAGCAGAAATTGATGCTAAAGAGTTAACAAGGGAAGAAGTTTGGATGAAGTTGAGATCATGTAAGGCAGCAGTCCTCAGCCCTGTCAGGTTCAACACACCTTTCTTTATAGTAGGGACAGATGCAAAAAAGAATTGTTTTAGCAACTGCAATATGGCAGTGGTGTGAGTTTCTAAAGTTGTGAACATTGCTTGTTAAATTATCAAACAGCCTGATAATGGTATTACTGGAAATTTTAGTATAATAAAACAATTAGAAAATACTTTGTTTATATGTAAAATAGAACTAGTTTCCAAGCTTAAAAATACAAATAGGCTTTTCATTTTTATGAAATTGTTACTCTATTTGAAAGCTATGGAGGGGACAGAGCTGTTCAGGAATAACCACATATTGTAGGACTTCTGGGATCCTTAGACCTGGCTCAGTAAATGTGAGTGGAAGCTCCCTACCTATCTTTATTGTGATAAAATTCTCCTATACTTTTCCAGAGTTCCTCCTAGAGAGCAATGCCAAAGATATAGAGCCTTGAAAAACATTTGTATTTCAGTCTGACCTGACATATCTTAAAAGGATTGCTGTGGCTACTACATTGAAAGGGAGCCAGAGAGACCAGTTTTGAGTCTACTGCAGTAATCCAAGCAAAAATAATGATGGCTCAGATTAGGCTTGTAGAAGTAGAAGAGGCTGAGAAGTAACTGGGTTTTAGATATATATTAAACATAGAGTTGGATAGAATTGCTAGTGAATTGCATGTGAGGAATAGAGGAAAAGAAAAGTCAATATACGTTGAAGTATTTTAACTCTTTTTTTTGTGTTTGCCTTATAACAAATAAAAGGATAGAGTTATCATTTACTGAGATAGAAAGTTTTCAAAATGGGCATCTTGAAGGGTGGAAGTGACAGTTTGGTTTATGCTAGGTTATGTGATTCTCTCAACAGCCCAAAGAAGTAGCTATTACTAATCCTATTTTACAGATGCTAAACTGAGGCGTGACTGTCCTATAAGAATTAAATGGTGGCATGCAGGACACAAATTCAGATTGTAGTATGTAATCTTAATTGACCGTCTAAATTGACTCTAAATGCATTGGATCATATTACTGAAAAAGTCCAGCATAGAAAACATCTTTAGGCATAGTTGAATTGGGAGACCCAAATGATATCATCAAAATATGGTCTTATTCTCTCCTTTTCTGAGCTCAACTCCATTTGCACGTTAATCTCCCTTCATGGTACCTGAACTCTAGATTTACGTTTGCTTATTCTTCTTGGCAACCCAACCCTCTTGGCTCTGAGACTAGGCTTGAGTGATGTGCTCAACCTGTAGCCAGGGAGATGTGATGGTTTAATGGTCACATATCCACCCACATCAAAACACATCAGCTGAGCATGTATAGGGAGAAATTCTCTAAGAAAAATAGACTGCTGCTTTCAAAAGGTGGAAGGATAGATAGATGGTAGCTAGATAAATAGGTAGATAGAACAAACAGATACGCACTAAAGACATCATGAAAAAATAAGTGTAGTGATATATCCATGGTATGCTATTAAGATTCCGTTCAGTGCTTTATTTCTGTAGTAATAATTATATTTCTAATATAAACTGCCAAAAATTAATAAATAGACCAAATATTAACACTTCTATCGACATAAAATTAGCCATCATTAATAGCTATGAAAAGCACACACACATATACGAACAGAAGTTTGTCTCCCGGCAACTGACACACAGTAGAGATTCAAAAACTATTTGTTGTCTTAATAAATGGGTAAATAGGGCTTCCCTGGTGGCGTAGTGGCTGAGAGTCCGCCTGCCGATGCAGGGGACACGGGATCGTGCCCCAGTCCGGGAGGATCCCACATGCTGCGGAGCGGCTGGGCCCATGAGCCATGGCCGCTGAGCCTGTGTGTCTGGAGCCTGTGCTCCGCAACGGGAGAGGCCACAACAGTGAGAGGCCCGCGTACTGCAAAAAAATAAATAAATAAAATAAATAAATAAATGGGTAAATAAACACTAGTTCTAATTGGTAGCCCTCCTCTTTTTTTTTTTTTTCTTAATGTTAGGAACTTGTTTTCACAATATTCTCAAAGAATCCAAGGTTTTAAATATTTGAGGCTATATGGCACAATAAAGTTAGTGATGTATACCATCAATTCCACGCAGAAGATGCTCCTGAGAGACACCCAGAACCCAAATAGATTGCTTAGTCACAATCACAGAATGCCGTAAGAAGGTCAGCAATGAAAGTGATGAAGCATGGAATCTGAGGGCCTGTGCCTTTTAGCTTCTGAAATAGGGCATGGTTTTAATTTTTTACTGTTTCTGTTGACAAGTAATATTTTATAATTATGTCCTCATACAAGGACAATTGCACCTGGTAATTGTTTTAGGATTATATAAGCATGGTCTAAGTCCTTCAAAGGTTTGCATGTAAAACAGTTTTCTTTCTGTTTAAATGCTGAGGATAAAATAAACATTTTTTCAGCTTCAACCTAGGTATTGTATTTCTGGTGCCCATAAGCAAAATTTAGCAGTTGTTTCTAAAAGTTTTTGCTGGAGACATATTAGACCATCTGTTCTATTTTCTCCCTGATACTTGGAGATAAGTAATCCCTGGCATCAGAGACAGCTATAACAGCTGTGATTTTGCTTGTAGTATGCTAGTTGTACTATCAAGATTCCAAAATCCTAGGGTATCATAATGTCTCCCAAGGCCAAATCCATTTAAACCAAGGTCAGTAGATTATTCTCTGAGGATAGAGAAAAATAATAGTTTAGGACTTAATTACCCAGTTATGTGAACATCAATCTTAGATATTGAAATTGATTTTACAGTTAAAGTAGAAAATCTCAAACTGAGTAATGTAGGCATAAGTCAATTTAATAAATATGGATAATCAAAATAAATCAGATACTTTACAAAAATCTCCCTACCTATAACTTTATGATGGGTGTATAGCAGGAATGAAATGTACTCATTTAACTCTTTATTTCTCTAAATCATACCTACTCGATGCCACTGCTCATCTGACTATTGGTAAATGTAGTCAGAGTCATACTTTATGGGGTCTCCTCTTCTCCTGTGTTTTAGGCAATCTAGAATATGTGATCTTGGGTTCATATTGAGTACCACTTGTTGAAGCCCACATGACTTCTTGATGTTGGGTGTTTCTGTTGCTTTTATGCCAAGCTTGAGCACAGAGGTGCTTTACTGTGCTCTCCGTGCTTTTAGTATTCTGGCCTGCACACTTCCCTCTGTTTGTTCACTGCAGCCACCATTCTCCTGCCGTCCATTCAGAGGGTCTGCCATCTAAGACTTCATGGTGCCGATACCTCTGCAACAGATAGAGTTTCATCAGTGCTCAATCCTGGCCCTCAACACTTCTTCCAAACCAGTGTAAATAGCCTTTGTCCTCTCACAACCCGTATTTATTATTTTTTAAAACAAAAGTCTGGTGGAGTTCTCTTCTGGAAGTAGTGCAACAATTTTGTTTTGTTTTCAAAGTTGCTAAGTCAAAGTTGCTAACTCAAAATGACTGACTGTCTTTCGAGGATAGGAAAGAGTTTGCCACTTTTTTTTTATTCCCTTGCAGCAAAACAAATACAAAATAAACTATCTTCTCACTTGTAGATATACTCGAAATGCAGGAAAAAAGTACAAAATATTTTACAAAACCTTTTATTTCAAACTTTTTCTCATCTGCTGAGGCATTTTATATCCTAAATCCTCTTAAGTGAGTTACTTATGAGTAGAGCTGGATGATAAATTATATGGTCATCTTATCGATGTCACTTAAATTCCCCTTTGTGATGTAAATTCTTTAATTGTGAAGTCGTTAACATTAAGAATCAAAACTATTTTTTATTAAACTAAGAAATAAAATCTGGGTACTGTTGGCCTACCTTAATAGCTCAGGTGACAGTATGAATGAGTCTTCTAAATCTTTAGATCTCAGTATATTATTGAACAAAGTTCAGAGAATCTCACTAAGCATGGTTCATCATATAGTAGGAATTGCTCACATAATGGGTAAAAAGTATAATTGGCATATCATAACTATTTTGCCCTACATTCAAGCAAACATCTTATATATTTTTGGAATTCATTTCTATCCAGGGATTAGAACAGGATTTAAAATATTGTACTACTAGATAAGACTTCAGTAAAACATCCCATAACTACAGACATTTATAACCTTGCCTGAAAAATTAGCTGTCATCATATTTTAATTCTACAAGGAGTTCTGAGTAGTAAAGCTCAACTCTCATTCATTGTCTCTTTTGGTAAAGAAGACAGACAAGGAGGATTGGCAAATAACTGGTGAATATTGAATGACAGAGATCAGTGTTAATTTGGCCTGATTATGTTAGTGTACAGCCAATAGATTCAAATATCTATCGTTGATATAAGTTCAATTTAGAGAAGGGGGAATGTTACTTAAAACAAATCTTCACGTGGGTAAAGTGCATTTCAGAAAACATGCTGAAAATTCACAGGTCTCAGTCTCCTGTTGAAAACTATTTTTTCATCAGCCTCTCACATATATGTAAGTTTTTGAAGATTACATGTAATTTTATAATTGAGGTACCATCCCACATTTAAACCTCCTAGACCAAAATTCTAGAAACTAAAACATCATTGAATACTCCACTAGGTTTATTTTGTTCACTTCTTCTTTACTCATTACCCCCATTTAATTAACAATGACATATTACTTCTCTACATTATTTTTATTGGCATGGTATCCTTTACACAGAAACCTTCTAGACTAGAGAAATAAAAAAATTCAACTTCATTCTCATAACAGCAGACAGAGAAAATTTCTAAAGGCCACTTGTACAAAAATATTCTGTTTTTTTTAGTCTTCCAGTGGCATCCTGCAGATTCTTTCTGGTCACTTGGATTTATTTTATTTCATACTGTTTGAGGATAATGGTTGAAGCTTAACAATGAATCCTATACTGAAGCGAGAAGATGGTATGACTTCCAAAAATACAACAACTTTTGTTTCTTCAGTTAAAAGGCCTTCCTCCATTGCAGGGATTTTTGTCATGCCTGTATTTCTATGCATTCATTCATTTGTCACACAAATGGAAGTGTATTATTTAAGCAACAAATAGAGTATGGGATGCTGCAGGTGAAATAAAAACATAACACATGGCCCCTGGTTATATGTGCCTTATAATCTAACTGAGGAGATGCTTAGAACAGCTCTTGGGCCACAGTAACAATTCAATTTGTGTTAGCCATTCTAAGCATTTGATGTATACTTATGCATTTAGTACTTACCACAATCATAAGAGCTGGGACTATCTGTGAAATGGGTATAATGAGAAAATCAAGGCATTGAAATATTAAGTAACTAGCCCATGTACTAAAGCTGGTGGACTCAATCTTCACCATCATGCTACTGGATTTCCATTTTAAAAGCTAAAACTTCATCTCTGGCCTTACTTGGAAGAGGATACACAGTCAAAAGAGGGTTGTTGTTTTGTTTCGTTTTTTACTTTGTATTCTCTCTCTCTCTCTCTCTCTCTCTCTCTCTCTCTCTCTCTTTTGTAAGATAGAAAATATTTAAGGGCATTTAAGACTGTGAAGATAATAGAAATCTAGAAAACAGAAAAGATGCTCATGGAAGTTAGAAGGAATCAGTAAGGGGGAACATCGGCCTTGAAGATTCTTTTTTCAGTGGAGGGAGGGAGGTTAATACTGTGTTATTTATCAGACTTTGTAGGATAAAGAAATGGATGAAACACAGAATCTAGGGAATATATAAATAAGAACGATCTCAATTTAAGTGGAATGCTATGATTTTCCATATCCATTTTCTTAAAAATTTCTTCTTTGTATTAGTGAAGGAGAGGATGAAAAGGAATAGATCAGCTGGATGTAGAGTAGGCTCGCTAGAGTTAAAATGCTTTCAGTCAAGCTCCTTGCCCTCTTTGAAACACGTGTGTCTCTCTCCAATTTCAACTGACAATGTCTTCAATTCTCAATGAAACTCTTCTCTTAACATCCAGGACATGGTCTGTTTCTCTTTCTACATCTGAACTCACTTTCCCAGATCTTTCTCTCCTATCAAATCTGGGTGTGCCCTGAAGACTTATTTATCCTTGTGATTTAAACACATTCATGTACAACTCCTTCTCCTCATCATGTGGTAATGTCAACTCATATTTTTCATTATTATTAAATGTTTGTTTAGTTAAATTAATAATCACAGAACTACAAATCTCTGTTAGAATTTGATAAAATAATTTTTTTTTTTTTTTGTGGTCCGTGGGCCTCTCACTGTTGTGGCCTCTCCCGTCGCAGAGCACAGGCTCTGGACGCGCAGGCTCAGCAGCCATGGCTCACGGGCCCAGCCGCTCCGCAGCATGTGGGATCTTCCCAGACCGGGGCACGAACCCATGTCCCCTGCATTGGCAGGCGGACTCTCAACCACTGCGCCACGAGGGAAGCCCCAATAAAGTAATTTTTATAGCAGATTCTATTGCCATAGTTTTTATGTAGAAAAATAATTGATGATTTCTAAAAATTACTATTTTTCTCCTTCTTGGTAGGCTATAAACAGTGCACTGTTAATTGGTTCTGTAGCCATATCTACATGATAAACATTTCCATCTAAAATATCCTACCTTCTTAAATCTATAGCTTCTGTAACTTTTTGGTTTTGTTTATTAAATATTTCATTGTTCTTATTCACATTTGTATTGGAAAGCATAGCCCAAACATTTTCAATTAGATTCAAACTTGCAGCATTACCCATTTGAAAATGAATTTGGATTGCCTGCACAGATCCTAGAAGAGAGTTTATATTACACTATCCAGGAAAAAGAAACCTGTTCTCATGGAACAAATACTCTAGTGATGAGAAAGATACTCTCTAATAATTTGCAAAAAACAAAGTTTAGACCCTGGACAAGTTGCTACAAAGAGTGATTATGCTCTTGTGGCTAAAAGCACAGATTCTGCAGCCAAACAACCTGGGTTTACATATCTTATTAGACATATGATTTTGATAAAATTAACCTCTGTTGCTCATCGAAAACAGGGATAATAGTATGACTATTTCATAGTAAATATTAAGATAAAGTATTAATGGTGCTGGTATAAAACAAACACTCAGCTAACTATCACTCCTGCCTGAGCAGTCAGTCAGCCATAACTCTTCTAAAAGCACATTTTTTTTTACTTTTCATAAGTGAATAAAAATAAAGCAATAATTTTAGATGCCGTTTGAACCTTCTAAAATGTAATGTTTTTATACTCATATATCTTTACTTCTTAAGAAATGAATAAAGCGACTTCCCTGGTGGTGCAGTGGTTAAGAATATGCCTGCTAATGCAGGGGACACGGGTTCGAACCCTGGTCTGGGAAGATCCCACATGCCGCAGAGCAACTAAGCCCATGCACCACAACTACTGAGCCTGCGCTTTAGAGCCCACGAGCAACAACTACTGAAGCCCGTGCGCCTAGAGCCCGTGCTCCGCAACAAAGAGAAGACACCGCAATGAGAAGCCCACACACCACAACAAAGAGTAGCCCCTGCTAGCCACAATGAGAGAAAGCCCATGCATAACAATGAAGACCCAATGTAGCCAAAAAAAATTTTTTTAATAAAAATAAATAAATAAAAATTTTTTAAAAAGTAGTGAATAAAATATTGACGCTAATGTAATTCAATGTATATTTAAATATGTGGTTATAGATATTTAATCAAACAACAAAAACTGTTGTCAAAATGCTATTCTACATACACTCATTTACTTCTATGAAATAGCTAATATCAGGAACAACAGCTATGATGTGCTGGAAAGAACTAGGCCTTTCCTAAGTCCAGGATTAAGTCTTTTTTCTGTCATCTACTCTTTGATCTTGACTAAGTACTTAAATTTCACAAAATCTCAATGGTTTCATCTTTAAAGTGGAGCAAGTAAAATCTATATCTCAGTATTGTTAGAAATAAAATAATGTGCACCGTAATAGTTTCCTAGAGTTACCGTAATAGATACCATAGACTGGGTGGCTGAAACAACAGCAATTTATTTCCTCACAGATCTGAAAACTTGGACTTCTAAGATCAAGATGTCAGCAGGATTTGTTTCATTATGAAGTCTCTCTCTTTGATGTAGATGGCTGTCTTCTCCCTCTGTCTTCACATGGTTATCTTTCTAGGTGTGCACATGTCTGTTGTCTCTCTTTCTCTGTGTCCGAATTTCCTTTCCTGCAAGAGCACAACTCATGGAACTAGCATCCACCATAAAACCCTCATATGAACTTAATCACATTTTTGAAGATCTCCAAACATGGTCACATTTTGAGGGACTAATAGTTAAGACTTCAATATATAAATTTTTGGTAACATATTCAGCCCGTAACACGCCACCCTCTGGATACTCAAAATTTTTGTCCTTTCCACAAGAAAAATACATTCACCCTCATTCCAACAGTCCGAAAGTCTTAACGCAGTCTAGTATCAATTCTAATATCATTTAAATCAAGTGTGGATGATACTGAAGTATGATTCATCCTAAGGCAAAATTTTCTTCCAGCTGTGAACCTGTGAAATCAGATAGGTTCCCTGCTTCCAAAATACAACAGATTTTATGAGACAGATATAGGATAGGTATTCTCATCACAAAAGAGGAAAATCATAAAGAAGAAAGGGGTCACTAGTCCCAAGCAAGATTGAAATCTAGCAAGGCAAATTTCATTAGATTTTAAGGCTCAAGACTAATGCTCTTTGGCTTGTTACTCTGTTCTCAGGGCCAACCATGGAGGCAGCCCCATCCCTGTGGCCACAGGCAGCAGCTCCATCCCAGGGACCCTGGGCGGCTGCTCCGGCCTATGGAACCAAGGAGAAGATGGCCCCAGCACCCGGGTCTGTGCCCCCTCAGCTCATAGTGGCAGCTTTGGAACCCCTAAACTGCCTTTGCCTCATTTGTTTCCCTTCTCATAAAGGATAATGCATGTTCACAGCTGAATAGCTTTATTGGACCATCCTGTAGAATCTCAGAAGGCTGAAAGCCTTTTTTCACTTTGTCCTGTCTCTGTTCCATTCAGTTCAAGCTGGCAGAATTTTTGCTGATATGGATAATTGGATCCATGAGTCATATTCATAATCTCTTTATAGCAAAAGATTGTCCAGTTAATTGAATCCATGAGTCATATTCATAATCTCTTTATAGCAAAAGATTGTCCAGCTACACACTTGATGTTCTTTCTAGAAACACTTTCTCATTTTTTGCAATATGGATGGGCTGAGAATTTTCCAAATCTTCAAGTTCTGGTTCATTTTTGCTTAACAATTGCTTCAATTTATCTCTCTCCTCTCACATTTTGCTATAAACAGCAAGGAGAAACCAGTCAGTACCTTCAATACTTTGCTTAGAAATCGCCTCAGCTAAATGATTCAAGTTAATCATTTACAAGCTATACCTTCCACAAAACACCAGAATGCAATTTTGCTACTTTATAACAACAATCTCCTTTCCTCCACTTTCCAATGACATGTTCCTTATTTCTGTTTGAGACCACCAAAAGCACTTCTAATGTCCATGTGTCTACCAACAGTCTCTTCAGGCAATCTAGACTTTTTCTAACATGACCTCAAAACTCTTCTAGCTTCCATCTATTACCCACATTTTTAGGTATTTGTTACAGAAACACCCCATGCTCAATACAAAAACCTGAAGTAGTTTTCTAGGTCTGCCATTACAAACACACAGACTGGGTGGCTTAAACAACAGAAATTTATTTCCCAACAGTTCTGGAGACTAGAAGCCAACATCAAGATGTCAGCAGGGTTGGTCTCATTCTGAGACTTCTCGATGGCTGTCTTCTCCCTCTACCCTCACATGGTCATCTCCCTGTGTGTATATGTCTGGTGTCTCTTTCTCTGTATGTCCAAATTTCCTCTAATTAGGACACCAGTCATATTGGATTAGGATCCACCCTAACTGCCTCATTTTAAATTAATCATCTCTTTCCAGACCTTATATCCAAATACAGTTACATTTGGAGGTACTGGAGTTAGAACTTTAACATATGAATTAGGGGAAGGAGGGACACAATTCAGCCCATAACATGCACCATTTTAAAAAGTGCTATACAATTAATAAAATTTAACATGTGGGCAGCTCTGTTATTTTAAAGAGACAAAAACTAAAATGAAGCCATTAAGTGAATAGTTCAGGTTATACAGATTGTTCAAGGCACAGCCAGGCCTAGATTATTTTTTCTTCTGTACACTTTCATAATGTGTGTACAGATTTATTTTGTCATGTGATTTCTTTAACCTTTAATCTAAATTTTTCTTTCTTTTCCTCATATTCTCCTGGGACAATTTCCTTCACTCCCATGGAGTGAATGCAATAACTAAATATGATAACTCTACTTCTGCTCAAGATTCTGCTCTCCAGCTCCAACCCAGCTCTGTCACTGAGTTCCAAACCCACATATTCAACTAACCACTGGACATCTCCACTTGGATGACTCCAGAGTGTTCAAATCCAGTACCTTTCATCCCCAACAGAGTCTCTTTTCACCTCCTATGTCCCTAAACACCTCTTCCGTTGAAATAAATCTCAGTGAATGGCCAATCCCTTGCCTAGCTCAACCTAGAAATCTTGATATGATTCTTAACTATTTCCTGTCCTTCTTCCCTGATATGCAATTAATCATCATGTCTTATTTTTTTCAGCTCCTAAGAACTCTTAAATATGTCCACTCTTTTTCATCAGCTCTTCTTTAGTTTCCAAAATTCCTTCTCTTTCCTCCAGTTTTACATGTAACTGATTTTACATGTAACTAATTTAATACCATTGTGCTTTGTTATAAACTTAGAAATAACTCCTAGGGAAACTTTGACAATTTACACTGGGTTAGTTCCCTCTGCATGTGCTCTATTCCCATGGCACCTCCTCTATCATAGTCCTTACTGCTCTGGATTGTTAGAGCCTGTTTACTTGTCTGGTCTCCACCCACCCCATCATTGGGCTACATGTTTCTTTATAACAGAAACCATGATTTGTTTACCAAGGTTTTCTATAGCACTACTTTCTTGGGAGATCATAATCACTCAGAGGCTGCTTGTAAAGAATGAATCCTGGTCTACAAGATTTTAATACAATATTCATTCTATTTTATTAAGTTGTCACATCTTAGACTAAAATTATTGATGCCACAAGGAAGAAAATTTACACACAAAAGAAACCCAGATTTTATTTTTAGTGGAAACATAGAGAAAACAATATTTATTTTCAAACTAGAAAACAGTATTTATCATAAAGTGATGTATCTTTATTAACCCTGTATCTTGGCTTTTTTTCCCTTTGTTTGGAAAGTAAATTGAGGGACATAACCTAGTAGAAGTATCTCAGTTCACTTTGCTTGCCCTGTCACTTTTAAATTTATTTAAGCTTTTGACAAGTTGATACTTGAAAAACCTGAAGACATTTGACTTTAGTGTACAATTATAAAAAAAAAAATACATGCTAGCAACAGGAATAGTAGCTCAAAGTAAATATGAGGACCATAAAACATTTTAAAAATGTGTATACTAAATAATGATGAAATGAAAGTGACATAATCAGCCTGAAACATGGTTGCCTACTATAATTAAACCTATTAGCAATTCTGGCAGGCCAAGCAGGCAGGGGAGTTATGGATGAAGTCTATTGCAGAGTGATCTGCAATCTGATCACTGAAAAGCAAAAGCTACAAGACCTCAGAGAAAACTCAAGTCAAATTTCTTCTGATTCATCTTAGCACTTAGTTGACAGTGTTCAACTCTAAGAAGTAAATACATGGGATAAAATTAAAAATATATATATATATATATAGTACATAATATAGGCCAACTTAGGGTGTTTTAGAGATTAGAGAATTGAGAAAATTTATTAAAATATATATGCTATTTAAATATTTTCTCAGTGTCATATAATATGTTATATCTTAATATTTTACATTAAGCATTTTATATTTTGATCAGAAATAAATGGGATGCTCATTCTACTACTAGCAGAAGGCATCTACAGAGAGCTGGGTGCAAGTGTAAGGAAGATGGCTGAATCTTAAAAAGGATAGAAAATCAGCTGGTAATAACCAATAATATTTGGTCTTGTTCTTTATTTCATATACTATCCCAACCTTCTCTTTTAAGGCAGCACTGAAAGGCACTAAAAAGGAGGTGATAAAGGCAGTATACAGACAATTAGGGGTTTGTCATCAATTTCCATACCAAGGAAAAGGCATGTTATTCGTATTAAAACATATCTCAAATGCTTGAGGTGGGGGGGTCACTTTCTAGGGGTTAAAAAATAACTTTAGCAATGCATGTGTATGATAAATCCTTCATTTGGTTTTCCTAAATTGCCTTTTAAATCTTTTAATTATGCCATTATTTCACTGGTTCAGATCCCTACCAGAAATCTGAGATACCTGTTTCACTGGATGGCCCTCATTACCAAGATGCTGTCTAGAGTGTAATGAAGGAGGTCTTTTAAAATCATTATTGAAGTATAATTGATATATAACATTATATTAGTTTCAGGTATACAACCTAATGATTTGATATTTGTATATCTTACAAAATGATCCCTACAATAAGTCTAGTTAACATCTGTCACCATACATAGTTACAATTTTTTTCTTTTGATGAGATCTACTCTTTTAGCAACTTTCAAATATGCAACACAGTATTATTAACTATAATCACCATGCAGCACATTACTTCCTCATGATTTTTTTTATTTTATAACTGGAAGTTTTTACCTTTTAAAAGGGGTCTTATTGAAAGGAAAAGTGCATATGCCATCTGTGACTTACCTCTTTGCCTAAGTATTAAATCTCTGTGATCATCCTCCAAGTCCCCTTTTTGGCTTCAAGTTGATCAGGATAATTCAAGAGTTCACTAAATAATTTTCAGTCTTCAACAAATTTGGCAGTTCTAACTTTATCTGCCGTTCCATCCTCATCTTGAAAGAAGTCCTTTTGGATGCTCTTGCCATGGAGCCCTGTTCACCCCATTGTAGTAACCTTGAAAACTTACTCCTTATTAGGTGAGGTTTCTGGGTGATGGTATAGAGCCAACCATTCTTACTAATTCCTCAATCTTGTATACATGAATAACTACCTTATGTGATAGTAATGAGACATAATGATTTGTGTGTTTGGAAGAGGGTGTATTGGGAGGTGAGGCTCTGTATGAATTCTGGGGAGGTCATTATTCATAATCATTGCCCTACCAAGCTGAAGTTGTATTTTCTCCACATCAGCAATTGAAAAAGCCTGTTATAAGTTGCTTGACCTGGAGATTGTTACATATAGGGTATATATACCTCATTTACAGATACTCAGCTATTCATATTCATAAATACCCTGTTTTAGCCTCTAATTCTTTCCTAAAAGACTGATCTCTAGAAAAAACATTCTTGTACTATTTTTAAAATTGCCATTCTTATCAGTGAATGTGTGTGTGTGTTTGTGTAGGCATATATATATATATATATATATATATATATATATATACATATATGAAATGTAATAGATCCTATTAAAGGCCATATAAATATTATAAAATTTGGTGAAAATCTATGAAGGCATTCATTAGGCCTTCTCTGGACTTCATGGTTTCCGCATTCACTACCATCAAGTGAATTGGAAACTTTTCTGAAATTTCTAGAACCAGCATATTAACTTTGGCTTAGATAGCTAAAAGCTAATTCAACGCGCAGAGAATACTCTAAGAGCATAGCAAAATGATCCAAATGATTAATCTACCTTATTCATCAAGAACAGGCTAAGAAAAAAATCTGAATTCTGAACAAATTCTGAACAAAGAGTACAAGAATCATAGAAGCAGTGCCCAAGATTCCAAACAGTTGATTTGCAATAAGCTTCTGCCTCTTCCGTCCAAATTTTTTAACTCCTGGTTCCCAATAGAATCACCACAAACACATACACACACAAGCACACATACAACATCTATACCCACTGTCCCTGCTTACATTCTCTGAACCTCTGAGCAGGGCATAGGTAAATGGAGGAATTTATATCCTTAGCTTGTAGGAGAAAACAGCATACTTCTCATATAAAAGACTTTGAAATAAGTATTCAGGTTGCTATTTGAGAGATAAATTATAAACCAACACATAGCTCCTAGATATCCAAGACAACAAGATTGTAAGTATAACTATAAGGAAAAAGAATATTAATCACAACATGGTAACAGCGGAAGCCATGAAAAAGGATAGTTATCAAGGCCTTACAAACCCCATCAGCATCAGTTAAATATCCTGTCCAATGGAAGGTTTATCACTATTATGGGGATAAACGGATTAGGATATTGGAACAGAAAGCTATTTTTACACATTAAAATCATGTAATTCATTATTCTCACTCTCATTTCAGACTTACAAGCACCTATCTGATAACTTGGGTGGCTTCCTGAAGTCAGCCTTGTCAAGCCTTCATGAACACTGAGTCTGCTGACAGTCACATTTTTCATTTTAATTTAATACACTGGAATCCTGATTTATATAGTTTACTATCTTATGGTTGAATCTCCCTGAATCTTTCAATTTCAGTATATTGGCAAAATAGCATTTTTGGATCTGCCTTGTTGAGATCGGGTAAATATCATTTCACTCAGGCTCCTGAAATCTGAATTCCTCCAATTTAAACCTCTGAACTCGCTGCCCCACATATCTTTAAAATTTCAAAAATGGCTACTTTGTTGGTTTATAATGAGTATTAAATGGGATTGTGTACAAAAACAAGGCTGGCCCCGTGCATCTTAGATATAGCTTACGTAACTTTTCTTTCTGAACTTGAGAACTCATCCAACAGCCACTTTAACATTGTGGCACTCTGGTACAGCTACTACCACCTAGCTAAAGCTAGGTGATATACCAGTCTGTTATAGCTTGGATAGAATATGCTTTCTCTTGATTATAAAATAAAAGCCATATTTAATTCAGACACAAGAAAGCTATAAAAAGGGAAATTAAAATCACTCAAAACCAGTACTATTCCAGTAAACATTTAACAACTGGCTCTTTGGGGGAAAGAAAATGTATGTGTTGATATATAAGTTTTATAAATTTTGGTGATATATAAATAATAATAAAATACACAATACTCTTTATTGTAAATTCTATACCACCTATTAATTTTTCAGAATGCTTTCATGGATTTTTGTTGAACTCTTTTTTCTGTAGAAAATCTATGGTTGTAATCCAACCATAATTCAACACATGGAATTATATCCTAATCATCTAATCCTTTTTGCAAAAAAATGTTTTGTCATTAAATCTTATTTAGAATCTGCTGTTAGACTATTTCTTACCTTATACAAATTACACTTATTAAAGTGAAACATCTTTAAGCTTCAGCACCAGACATGGCACACTTTGATCTGAATGATTACTATTTTCTTCATTAGTTTCTTAAGTCTAGGGAAACAACAAAATATAGAATCAAGTCCTGGTTTGTAGCATTAACTGATTTCAAGCTACCAAAAGGCATCACTGAATGCAGAGTAAGGGACATGCAGAGTATGGCACAACAGCTTGCCATTCTATAGTATTTCCAACAAATAAATAGAGTAGACATAAATAATCTCAAGAGCAAAGGTAATAATTTACCTTGAATACATTTTGTTTTCTCTGAAGTACATCCTTAAGCGATTTTTTTCCCCCTGGATTATATGAGCAGTAAATCCTCTGAGTCTTAGCATATTAAAACTTCCATTATTTTGCCCTAATAAAAGTTTAGTTGGGTATAAGAATCTAGGTTCAAAATCATGCCCACCCATAAATTTAAGGTTATCATTCCATTGAATTCTTACCATATCCCTTCATTTTCCTCTCGTCACTGAAAAGTCTAATATTAGCAGTTTTTGCTCTTTCATCAGGAGCTGTTTTTAGTCATTGAACAAATTAGGATTTTTTTAAAACTTGATTTATTAAATTTTTTGTCATGAGAATGTGTAGTATGTTTCATTTTTATCTGAGTGTGTATAAGATGTGCTTCCTTATTTTCTCTTGGCACTCAAGGCTATTTTTTAATTTTTAGAAAATTATCTTCAATTATGTTTTTGATTGTTTTCATCTCTTTATCCTCTTCTTCTGATATTTCTATTAAACAAGTTTCAGAGCTACTGGATCTATCCTCTTAGATGAACTATTAGTCATACTTTTCCTCTTTTTGTATTTTTGCTGTTTTGGGATATAACTTTCATGTTATTTTTACTTTTGAGGGGGCTTGGGACCAATCTATAAAATGGATGAATAGACAGGGTATGATGGAGAGGCCTTAGTCCCTAATATTCTCAAAGACTATAATTCTAAGTGTTACTTATACATCTAAATTTCTTCAGTTTTCTGTGGATTTCTTTTTATCCTAGAAATACTGTTAATTGCAGGTACTCAATCCATACTCTTAGATTGCTCCTTTATTGCAATATTATTCTTCCTAATATTGCACATAGCAGCCTATTATTATTACTCAGTGCAATATTTTCTCAATCATATATTTCTGAGAATATCAATTCAATGATTTTAAAGTGATATTTGAATAAAAACTTCACTTCTGCATCAGTTATTTTATTTCCCATCTTAATTTTATCATTTATGTTTTGTGTTTCCTTGATTTGGTAGGACAAGGCTATACATTCCTATATATAAATGATGGATCAGGTGTGGGGTCCTCTGCAGTTGTGTTTATATATTTACCCAAGTAGCTCATGAGTGGCTTTGCTCTGCTCACTCTGTGGGCACAATGATGTATGCTCTTTGGTCAGCACAAATAAAGTAGACTTCAGAAAAAAGAAAATTTCCAGAAAGAGAGATGATATACTGATAAAAGTCAGTTCAACAAGAAGACATAGCAATCATAAATATGAATTCACTAAACATCACAACTGCAAAATATGTGAAATAAAACAAACAGAACTGAAAGGAGAAATACACAAATACACAATAATTGTTAGGGACTTCAACACAGCTTACTCAACAATTGAGTGAGCAACTAGACAGAAAATCAACAAGGATATAGAAGAACTCAAAACTTCACCAACCAACAGGACCTAATCAACATTTACAGAACACTCCACCCAACAACAGCAGAATGCATATTTTTTCCAGTGCCCATGAAACATACACCAAGATAGACCACATCTTGGGCCACAAAACAAACCTCAAAACATTTAAAGAATTGAAATCATGCAGAGTGTGTTCTTAGACCACAATGGAATTAAACAAAAAATCATTAGCAGAAAGATAACAGGAAAATCTCCAAACACTTAGAGACTAAACAACATACTTGTAAACAATCCATAAATCAAAGAGGAATTCTCAAGAGAAATCAAAAATACCTTAAACTGAATGAAATGAAAATTAAAATAAAACATATCTACTGGGCTTCCCTGGTGGCGCAGTGGTTGAGAGTCCTCCTGCCAATGCAGCAGACATGGGTTTGTGCCCCGGTCCGGGAAGATCCCACATGCTGCAGAGTGGCTAGGCCCGTGAGCCACGGTCGCTGAGCCTGCATGTCCGGAGCCTTTGCTCCGCAACGGGAGAGGCCACAACACTGAGAGACCCACGTACCGCAAAAACCAAACCAAACCAAACGAAAAACATATCTACTTATATGAGAAACAGTTAAGCAGTAAGTTATAGCACTGAATACATATATTAGAAAAGAGGAAAATCTCTTTCAGAAAATTGAAGAGGAGCGAACACTTGACAATTCATATTATGAAACAAGTTAAGTATTACCCTGATAACCAAACTAGATAAAGAGAGTGCAAGAAATAAGGTGTTGCGGGGGGGGGGGGACTATGGACCAATATCTACCGTGAATATAGACACAAAAATTGCTTTAAAAATATACAGTTCAGTAATATATAAAAATAATTATATACCATATATTATTCATATTATTTCTCCATATTATTTCTTAGAATTTCACATAAATCTATAACTTAAAAGTTTAATTTTAAAAAATAAGGTGTTAGTCCTCCCGCGAGGGAGAGGATGCGTGCACAGCGCCTTCCACCCAAGCGGAAGTTTTCGCAGGGCAACTGAGAAGGACACAGTTAAGATGGAGTTTCCAGCCCAGTGAGTCTGAGGGTCCGACTGTGACCCCATAAAGCATGATCTCCTGTCAAGACTGTGGCAAAAGTGTTGAAGCAACTTTCAAATTCTGCCCCTACTGCGGGAAACCTTTGCCTACAGAGGAGCACGAGGGGTCCCAGACCGTTGTCAAGCCGTCTATGTCATCCTCCCAAGGCTCAAGGAGAAGGAGGAACACCAGTTCTGAAATATCTCCCAAGAAAGTGAAATGGCCCAGCTGTGCTTCCTCTCCCCCATCATCCCTTCTCTCAGAAGGTGACAGTTCTGAATCTGAAGATACCTTGAGTACCTGTGAGAAACCCAAAGGGTGCTGGAGCAGATCCCCAACCTCCCGGAGCAGCCCTTGGACACCCAGGCAGAGCTCTCAGACACTGAAGTGGAGCCGGGTGACCACCTTGCTCAAGGCTTTGCCAGTGGGGACGGTGCTGATAGACAAGAGTGGGTGGCACTGGAAGCTGAGATGCCTCCAGAGCAGGGATGGCCAGGGCATTCTCTATGAAGGTACACTCTGTCCACAGGTGGGCAGGTGCTGGGCTGGGCTGGGCTGAGTCAGGCCATCTTGGAGCCAAGGCAAAGGGGAGGGAACCACTTTCTGAGAATGGAGATGGAGCCATATCCCAGCTGCAGACCTGCCTCAAGGCAGCTTTCTCTTAGAGCTGGACTGCAAACCTATGCACCTACAGCGGCTGGGAAGGTAGAGTAAATGAGTGCAGGAGGCTGGGAGTCAGGCTATTGGGAGTGGTGGGGACTGTGGCCAACCAGAGCACATGTGCCCTAGATAAAGAGGACACTTCTCCACTGCCACCTACTGTTGTCACGTGGGAGTGCAGGCCCAGTGTGGCCGGAAGATAAGGACAGTGGTCACTGTTCTGTCTGTCCTGCAGAAATAGGATGGACCCTTCCTCCAAATTTGGTTTGAATGTTGAGACCGATGAAGATATGAAAGGTTTACTGCTTGCATAATTGAGATCTCTGGTGGGGGGAGAAGCTCTGTGAGAACAAGGAAGAGCACCTAGCCCCGGTTTTTACTGTGGTTAAGGGGCAGGGCTGGGGTGAGGGTTCTGCCTGGGCCAGGGCCTCATGTGGTTTGAATCTCTGCCATCACCAAAAGAGGGAGCTCCAGGCTTTCTTATCAGTGGGACGGGAAGAAGCAGGGCTGGGCTTAAAAGTTAAACAAAACAATAGTTAAACAAAAAATGCAGCAAGACAACTTGTTACAATGAAGGAAAAAATAACTGCACTGGAAATGTTAGTATTAATCAACCTAGCATTAACTGAGTGCTTACTTCAGGCCAGGCCTTGTTCTAAGCACTTTATGTGGTTTTATGAGGTGTTTTGCATTTTTAAAAATTGAGATAAAATTCATATAACATAAGATTCACCATTTTAAAGGCTACATTTCAGTGGGTTTTAGTAGATTCACGATGGTGCGCATCCGTCACCACCATCTAGTTCCAGAGTATTTCTGTCACCCCAAAAGGAAACCCTGTACCTTTACCAGTTACTCTCATCCTCCTCCCCGCCCCCCAGCCCCTGGCAACCACTAATCTACTTTATGTCTCTATGGAATTACCTATTCTGGACATGTCAGATAAACGGAGTGATGCTCTCTGAAAAAAAATAAGGTGTTCACCTGCATATTAAGTACTTATAACTACATGTTTAGATTTAGTGAAAAGTTTACTTTCTTATTAATTTTTATTACTTTAATTTTCTGTCTAATTATGCATTAGCTTTAGATTCAGTGAGAAAAAATTTTGCTTTTAGCAAAAAGCAGAAAAAAATATAAGAATAATATAAATATAGAAAAAAACAGAAATCATAAAAAATGCTTTATGAATAAATTATAAATTTCAGATGGTACTAGATAAGGTAGTGTTTATACAGATGTTTAAAAAGACACAGATGCAAGATGAATATAATCAATAAGATTTTCTTCACGGGCCTAAAGTAATTTTTTAAAATGAAGACCATGCTTAAAATATATGCAGGAATAATTTTCCTTCAAAAAAGCGAAACAGGAGCATCTCTTAATTTTCTTTGTAAGTTAAACATTTTGACTTAATTGGAAAATAATTTAGGAGATCTAACAGGGAAATGAATAGCTGATTATCATATGAATTTGAAAAAAGAGGAGTTAGTGGAAAAGCTCTGTAGCTCTAAAAACAATGGGAAAACTAAGCCTTTTGGGTCTACTTGAGAAGACACAACCTTTACAGTAAAAAAAAAAAAAGAGCAAATGTACAGATTGCATTATTGAGTAGCAGAGGCTGATATTAAATAAGGCAAATGAGGAATCCCAATAACACCCACATTATAGTTATAAATAAGCCCATGCAATGGAAATTTCCAATTCCAACGTAAGATTTGGTAGAGATGAATAACTGAGGAGTAGTGGAAAGAAGGTTTCTAATGTAAGCATGATGCAGTATCCTTTGACATTCCCCTTTTGAACATGCTGTTTAAGCCAGAGATGTTCAGTTCCACTTGAAGGAAACCCAATTCAACATAGTTGAATCTAAGCACGGGATGGATTGGAAGGATATAGGATATCTCTGAGAATTAAATGAAGATCTGCAGGAACAGGGCATCTCAGAGCCTTGTAGACTGGAATCAAGGACCTGATCCTCTAAGACTCATTCTGCTTTGCATGATTTTCTGGGATATTCTCACATGGCAAAAGACTTGGTCCCTGGAAGTTCTTGGAAATACTTTTAGTACTTGATGCCCAGGAGAGAAGAGAGAATTATTCCTGCTAGTTTCACTTAGAAAAATCTCACAGGAAGACCCTACTTGCCCCAATTTGCATCATATAACTATTCCTATATTAACATTTGGCCAGATTGATAAGTACTGTGATTGACCCCACCTACATCATATACCTAACCTGTAAGAAAGGAGAATGTTCTGCGAAGATGAAAATAATATGCACTACAGGGACAATGTTAAAAAGCAGAACCATTGGAAAGTGCCCTTAAAATATCCTGACAAGAAAGTAAATGAGAAAATAGGCAGAAAGTCTTTCTTTCTTCCTTTATTTCTTGATTTATTTTTGCCACACTTTTCCCCCCACTTACCTAAGTAAGTAGTCCTATTTTCTTTTTATAAAAGACTGGTATTGGGAACTTAATTTAACTGGCTCAAATATGTTAGTTGGGGAAGATTGCAATAGACTCTTTACTCTTAATTACTGTAGCAATTATAGAAGCTAATTATATTTTTTTAATGTTGAAAGCCAATATCACTCACTAGATAACATAGTCTTTGGTTATTAGTTGTGAAAAAAATTAAACCACCACTAAATAAGTAAATTATTCTTTGAAACTCTTGGTTAAATGATGGATATGTGTTTATTTTTCTTTTAGTATCACTAATCACTCACTACAAATATAAAAATATAAAATATTTTTTATATTTATATAAAATATAAATAATTTTTATAAAATATAAAAATATTTGCATTATTCAATGTACTTGAAAATAACTTATCAATTGTTTTCTATTTTATATACTGTCACCATCTTTTTCCATAGATGTTATGGAAAAAACCCAGAAAGAAACTCTTTGGCCAACCCAGTATATACAGTGTAGAGATTATTAATCAGACTGTGATTTGGTGCTAATTTACGTGAAGCCGATGGATATGCTACTGGAAGAAAAACGAGAACCATCCTGACATTTTAATATATAGCTCCAATACCACATACATGCATATATTTACTTCCTTACCATACCATGCTTACATTATAGGTCACAAAGCCTTCCAAATTGTGGAATACAATTAAATAAAGAACACAGAAACCAATGTCATAAGATTGGTCATAGAAATGGAAGTTGGGATGTCTTTTGGAAGCTCCCAGATCTTTCAGAAGTGTTTTATTTGCAAAACTTTTTAACTGTAAAAAATACTGTTCATTGTTTCTTTTTTTTCCAAGGATCACCTTATTTATTCACTGTATTTCTTTAAATTTAAAGAATTTAAGTTTGGTAAACATTTAATATTTTGTTATTGGCAATAAACTTCAGGGAAAAAACCTTTATATCCCTTGTTATAGGCTACTGTGATTTTGGTCTTAGTATATGGAAACTTATTTTCACCCCTTTTAAAAGGTGTTAAAAATAAATTCTCCAGTCAGAAAAAATAACCTTATGGGTGAATGAATTAAACTATCCTCTCTACCTAGCAGGCACCATAAATAATCCGTTAAGAGTTTTGAGGACTTTATTCCCATATACCTTATATTATCTACCACACAGTCAATTCATTACATCACCCCAGGTTCTAAAAGACATGAAAACTTCAAGGTCTGTGTCAATGCCAATTCTACAAGAGATTCAGCAAAAGTTATTTAGTGCAGGCATGTACTAAGAGCTAGCAGCTGTTCTTCACTACATTCAATATACTAATGCATTATTTTGAGATGGAAAATGTGTCTTCTGTTTTTGAAAACTTAAAGACTGTGGTTCAAAATGTAAAAAAGAAAAAGTCATAGAAGTATTATTTAAAAAGACAGTAGGAGGGAAAAAATAAACAAACGTGTGGCAAAATAAAATACCTACCAAAATCTTTTCTGCATAATTATATGTAATTCATATAAGCTAAGAAAACTAAAGTACAATTAAGTATTATTTTAAAAAATGATTCATTGAGGGCCTTGGCAGTACTTGTTTTTAGAACAAATAGTGCAATAACAGTCTAAAAAGCAGGTAGAGATAGGTTTTGAAAAGTCAAAACAAAAATTCATCCACAAAAAAATGTAAAGATGTATATATATATAAAAAGAAATCTTTTCAAACTTTCAAATACCTGTGTCCTTTTAATAGAAAGTTGTGTTGTTTTGCATGTACTTTTAAAATTTCCCTGAGGGGGCTTCCCTGGTGGCGCAGTCGTTGGGAGTCCGCCTGCCGATGCAGGGGACCCGGGTTCGTGCCCCGGTCTGGAAGGATCCCACATGCCGCGGAGCGGTGAGCCATGGCCGCTGAGCCTGCGCGTCCGGAGCCTGTGCTCCGCGACGGGAGAGGCCGCAGCGGTGAGAGGCCCGCGTACCGCAAAAAAAAAAAAAAAAAAAGAAATAAAATTTCCCTGACCTTCACATAGTATCCTCTTAATAGCCCTATGAGGTTATTAGATAGAATAGTCATTATCACACTCACTTTTTATTTTTACTTGTTTGATTTTACTCTTTTCTCATTGAGGTATAACTAACATGACGTTATATTAGTTTCAGTTTGTATACTGTAATGATTTGATATTTTTATATATTGCAAAATTATAGCCACAGTAAGTTCAATTAACATCTAGCATCATACATAGTTATAAATTTTTTTTCTTGTGATGAGAACTTTCAAGATCCACTCTCCTAGCTACTTTCAAATATACAATATGGTATTATTAACTGTAGTGACCATGCTGTACATTATATCCCCAAGACATTCATTTTATCAATATAACAAAAAATTGGACCCTTTCACCCATTTTGCCCATGCCCCAGTACTCCCCACCTCAGGCAACCACCAATCAGTCTCCGTATTGATGAGCTCAGCTTTTGTTGTTGTTGTTAAGATCCCACATATAAGTGAGATCATACAGCATTTGTCTTTTCTGTCTGACTTATTGCACTTAGCATAATGCTCTCAAGGTCCATTCATGTCACAAATGGCAAGATTTCATTCCTTTTTATGGCTAAATAATATTCCATATATATATATATATATAATATAAAACATCTTAAAAATTTATTCATTCATCAATGGGTATTTAGGTTGTTTCCATGTCATGGCTATTGTAAATAGTACTGCAATGAATATGGGGGTGTGCATGTACCTCTTCAAGTTAGTGTTTTTGTTTTCTTCGGATAAATACCCAGGAGTGGAATTGCTGGATCATATGGTAGTTTTAATTTTTTTAGGAACCTTCATACTGTTTTCCATAGTGGCTGCACTCATTTATATCCCTACCAACAGTACACAAGGGTTCCATTTTCTCCATATCTTTGCCAACACTTGTTATTTCTTGTCTTTTTTTATGACAGCCATTCTGACAGGTGTGAGGTGATATCTTTTTGTGATTTTGATTTGCTTTTCTCTGTTGATTAGTGATGTTAAGCATCTTTTCATGTGTCTGTTAGCCATCTGTATATCTTTTTTTTATTTTTTAATTAATTTATTTATTTTCGGCTGCATTGGGTCTTCGTCGCTGCGCATGGGATTTCTCTAGTTGCGGCGAGCAGGGGCTACTCTTCATTGCGGTGCACGGGCTTCTCATTGTGGTGGTTTCTCTTGTTGAGGAGCAAAGGCTCTAAGTATGTGGGCTTCAGTAGTTGTAGCATGTGGGCTCGTAGTTGTGGCTTGCGGGCTCTAGAGCACAGGCTCAGTAGTTGTGGCACACGAGCCTAGTTGCTCCACAGCATGTGGGATCTTCCCAGACCGGGGCACAAACCTGTGTCCCCTGTATTGGGAGGTGGATTCTTAATCACTGTGCCACCAGGGAAGACCCATCTGTATGTCTTAATTGGAAAAATGTCTATTTAAATCTTCTGCCCATTTAAAAATTGGATTGTTTGTTTTCTTGCTATTGAGTTGTATGAGCTCTTGATATATTTTGGATATTAACCCCTTATCAGATAGATGATTTGCAAATATTTTCTCCCATTCAGTAGATTGCTTTTCCATTTTGTTGATGATTTCCTTTGCTGTGCAGGAGCTTCTTAGTTTGATATAGTCCCATTGGTTATTTTTATTTTTGTTGCCTTTGCTTTTGGTGTCAGTACACATTTTAAATGAAAGAAAACTAAGAAATTTGTCACTGAAAGACTGAGCCTAGATCCAAGATTTTTTTTTATTATTGAAGTATTGCTGATTTATAATATTACGTTAGTTTCAAGTGCACAGCATAGTGATTCAGTAGTTTTTTTCAGATTATATTCCATTATATGTTATTATAAGATATTAAATATAATTCTCTGTGCTATATAGTAAATCCTTGTTGATTATCTATTTTATATATAGTAGTTTGTATCTGTTAATCCCATATTCCTAATTTGTCCCTGCCCCCCTCCCTTTTCCCTTTGGTAACCACAAGTTTGTTTTCTATGTCTTTTAGTCTGTTTCTATTTTGTGTATAGATTCATTTGTATTATTTTTTAGGTTATTATTTATAAGTGATATCATGTAGTATTTGTCTTTTTCTGTGTGGCTTATTTCACTAAGCAAAATATTGTCTAAGTCCATCCATGTTGCTGCAAATGGCAGTATTTCATTCTTTTTATGACTGAGTAATACTTCATTTTACATATATATATATATATATATATACACATATATATAATGAAGTATATAATGTGTACATATATATGCCACATCTTCTTAAGCTTATTATCTATTGATGAACACTTGGATTGTTTCCATTTCTTGGCTATTGTAAATAGTGCTACTATGAACATCGGGGTGCATGTATCTTTTTGAATCCAGATCTTTTTATTCGAAATCTAATAAGTCTTACAACTCAATCTGCTCTCAACATTTTAGATAGAACAGCATAAGACTTGAATCAACCTCAGAAGCCTCCTTCATTTATGAATTCATTACTTGATAATGAGTAGTATATAAATTTATAAAGCATAAGATATCATTAAAATGCTTTGAAATAATAGTTATGCCCTGGTTAATTTATTTCATGAATTTTTTGTCTTGGATATCAAGTACCATATTGCTAAAGTTCATAGTCTCATTACTTAACACCTAACTAAATCATATGCAATTAAATTGACACAAACCTCCAAAATATAGGGCACACTCAGATTCACAGATGATATGGATTCATCAAATTTCAGAATTTCTTTTTTTTTTTTTTTTTTTTGCGATACACGGGCCTCTCACTGTTGTGGCCCCTCCTGTTGCAGAGCACAGGCCTGGATGCGCAGGCCCAGCGGCCATGGCTCATGGGCCCAGCCTCTCCGCGGCACGTGGGATCCTCCCAGACCGGGGCACGAACCCCTGTCCCCTGCATCGGCAGGCGGACTCTCAACCACTGTGCCACCAGGCAAGCACCAGAATTTCTTTAAAATATTGATTTCATGCCAATATGCTAAAAATCTTTTCTAAGTCAATATCAATAATTTTTTTTCATATATTAGTGATTCCAAGATAGAACTTTCAGTTACATTCACACATATCAACCTAAATATGTGCTAAAATAAGGACAGTTTATAAAAGGTGTTTACACCCAACAATGGTATTTGCTCAGTTCCAAACAGTTTTATTGGCATTGAAAAAAAATGTGTATCAGTTCTTGCTTTGTTTATAAGAAAGCTTACTTAAAAAAAAAAAAGTTGATTTAATACTAACCAGTTGAAGTTTTGATATTTGTTTTTATATTCCCCCAAGATCCGAACATTGTATTTCATTTACAAGAGGGATGGTGGGGGGGGGGCTTCCCTGGTGGCACAGTGGTTGAGAGTCCGCCTGCCGATGCAGGGGACATGGGTTCGTGCCCCGGTCCAGGAAGATCGCACATGCTGCGGAGCGGTTGGGCCCGTGAACCGTGGCCGCTGAGCCTGCCCGTCTGGAGCCTGTGCTCTGCAACAGGAGAGGCCACAACAGTGAGAGGCCCACATACTTAACATAGAAAGATGATTTTTAAAAATAAATTGAAAAGAGCAAGTTAAAAATATAATTTCATTTTTATGAAAAAGTGCCAAATGAGTATATTAATGAAAGGTTCGAAAATTATAAAATGCTTTCAGTTGACCACTTCTAAGCAGTAGGATTATGAGTGCATTTTTCTTTTAAAGAGAAATAAATAAGACAAAATCATTGTTCTTAAATCTTTTTGCGGTACACGGGCCTCTCACTGCTGTGGCCTCTCCCGTTGCGGAGCACAGGCTCCGGACGCGCAGGCTCAGCGGCCATGGCTCACGGGCCCAGCCACTCCGCGGCATGTGGGATCCTCCCGGACCGGGGCACGAACCTGCGTCCCCTGCATGAGCAGGCAGACTCTCAACCACTGCGCCACGAGGGAAGCCCTTAAATCTTTTTTTAAAACAAAATCATGTCCATAGAGACATAGGTAAGACTGTGAAGATTTATTACAGTTTACAGGTTAACCTTGGGAAAAACTCCTAAAAAATTCTACTTCGAACAGGTAACATCTGACATGCCCTAGCCCAACTAATTAAAAGTACTCTTGCAATAATTAAGCTTAATTCAACCCAGACTTTAGATTATCCACTTGGAAACATGAACTGGGAATTGATTATGTATAATATATGTAACATATTCTGTATATAATTACATATGACATATAATAAATATCAATATATACAAGTCATATTATTTATTTATATATACAATATATATGTATATATACATATATATGTATATATATGTATATATGTATATTTGTGTATGTGTGTATATTTACCCAAAATGTCAATAAATAGTGACATTTAAATCTGTGTATTAAGAAAATACTTTAAGTCAGAAGTTAAATTATTTCCTCATTTGTAATTTCAAACACTCCTGCCTGTCCTATGTAGAAGTAAGTAAACTTATTTTTGGTTCATTGATTTCCCTCAAAGTGAAACGACTACTGTTGTTTCATGGCACAGAGAAACAAGGTAACTCAGGGGAAATTCCATGTAATCAGTTAGTAAGTAGCACTTATTCTGAATTAGATCCTAGGGGATTAAGTAGTGACCAATCAAGTAAGTTTTACTGTACTCAAATTGTCCAGGATTGATTTGTTCTAATTCAGCACATTATGTAAATATCAACACCTCCTCAAACAAAAATTCTTTATTATGTATAGTGCAAAATCATTGCCAACCCTCAAAAAACCAACAGTAAGTGACCTCCCCAGAAATGACTGCTGACAAGATTACCACACTCTCTGCAAGACAGACTTGAGGGTTTCTCATTTTCATTAGTGGCCTCAGTTACCCCATGAACAAATGAAAGCAAGGGCAACAGGGTAAAAAAGGAATATTCTTTCTCCATTAATACTTTCAATATATAGTCATGAACAGAATGTTGGTAGAAATATGAACATTAAAGGTACTTCTGGTAAGGGCTCAGAAAGAAATGAAGAAAAGAGTCATTGGAAACTGAAGGAAAGGTGAACCTTTGTATATAATAACAGACAACATTATTGAATTTTGTATTATAGTTGCATCAAAGGAAGCACAACTAGTAAGTGATGAACCTTGATATCTAGCTGAGGAGAATTTTAAAGAAAGTATTGAGGGTGTGACCTGGATTCTTGTTGCTAATAATAAAATATGAGAAAAACAATATAAATTGAGAAATGAAATGTTAAGCAAAAAGGAACCAGCATTTGATAATATGAAAAATTCTCAGCCTATCTAATTACACAATACACTAAAATTACATATGCTGTTAGGAAAGTGTGCTCTTGAGAGAAGGCTAAGTGAGTAGCTGGACAAGCATTAAGTAAAGAGATTAGGTATGTTGTTCATAGATCCACTCAACCATCTCAACAGAAGCCAGGAATAGGAATGGAATAATCCAAGAAAGATCTGTGGAGGACCTTTTTTTCTAATAGTGTGAGTTCTCATGACATACACAGGAGACCCACAAGGTTTTAGGGAATGTTATATCAGTAGAAATACTGCCAGCTTGTACTGAAAGAGACAGAGACAAACAAAATGAAAAAAGAGAAGGTTGTCAGACTTCAAAATTCCACAGCAGGAAATAGGATATCAGAATTTGGGAAAAAAATAAGTAAATAAGGAATGGATTCTTCCCCACCCAGAGCAGTTAAAGTTAGTGCAGCTCTTTTGACATCTTGATTTTGGGCTCTGACATCAGGACAGAATACATTTCTGTTGTTTTAATCTACCAAGTTTATGGTAATTTATTATAGCAGCCTCAGGAAATAATACAGTGCTATAGTCCTTGACTGGGAGCTAGGGGAGAGAAAACCTCATTTTATTGGTCATACACTCCTATAGTAGAGCTTCTATCATGCTGACTGCAGGGCTGGAGGAGGTGGAAGCAAATCATATTTGTGTCTGTAACAGACAGAAGTGTCACATACTCTTATGGTTCTTACTGAATTTTTGCAGATTCTCTTGAATAAATGTTTATTTCTTTGCTGTATGCCCTTAGGACAATTCCAGATACTTAAGTGGTCAGGTTGTTCTTCATAATCTTTACCAGTTATGGTTGTTTTGTTGAGGAGTTGGTCTGCAGAGCTCCTCACACTGGCATTCCAGAAGTGGATCGGATCTCCCCAAGCTTGGTGTATATCCTTGCCTAACTTAGACTATAACAGTACAAGAAAGTGAAATAGAGAAGTTCAGTTAAACTAGTCATATACTTTGTCAGTACAAGGTCTTTTTACTCACATATTTTTTAAAAAACTAAATGCCATGCTAGTCTGTTTAGTTGAAAATATGTAATTCTTTTTTTACAAACTCATCTGACAAGAACATAAAAATGCAATTCAGTTAAAATAAAGTTATTTTCAGCAGCCATATCAAGTTTTTCTTTTGATTCCCTTTGGTATATTCAAATTGTGTGATCTTCCTACTCTCACAATCTTCCAGGCAAAGACTCTCCTATTCTTTGAGTATAGACAAAACTGTTTTGTTTTTTTTTTTCAGAAAGAAAATAATCTTAGCTCTGCTCTTTTATAGTCTTTATAAGCATAGAATTTGGATAATATTCTATTCCATCAGGACTAAAATGTGTTGGGCTTTAACATTTTTACAACTCCGACCAAAAAGATAAAAAAATCTACATTTCCATCTGCTTGATTTTAACTAATGCACATATCTTTTCAATCAACCACCCAGAATTCTTGTACTTTAGGTACTCTTAGGAATGTTAATATTTTATTTTCTTTTTCCAAGTTCAGCACAGAGTGCTATAGAAATGATTGATGTTCCAGAGAACTATGCTAAGAGATATGCTAACTATTCATTTATCTAGTTTCTCAAATCTTAGAACTCTTCTCTTAATTCAGATTTTGAAGAGTTACAAGCATAAAATATACATTACTTATATATGTTAGACATATTTGCTCCACTTCTACTAATGTCAGTGATAAGCAACAAACACCTAATGAATGTCTTCACATTTTGGTAGTACACATTCAAAGAAATGATATCATGCAATTTCTCTTTTTCATTGCTATAAGAACTTTATCTTTATATAATAGTAAATTCTTGTAGCTTCCCAGAAATTAGATGGTTCATGAACCTTCTTAATCACACTTCTTAATATTTAATTACACCAAAGGGCTAAGATTTATTAATAGTTGAAAATCATTTTGAATTTGAAGAGTGTCACAACAGTCTGATCATTATTAATTTATATGGAGAGATGCAAGACACTATGAAAGAAAACTGAACTCTTTCCAAGACCAGGTGCATTGAAAAATGTTAATATATATATGCTGATAAAGTCTACATTATTCTAGTCCATAAAAGTTTTGTTTCTTTCTCCAGGAAAATGATTTATTACTTAAAGAACTAAATTAAAATAATTATCAGGTATTTATTAATTCAATACAAAACTCAGTGTACCAAATTTGGGCATTCTTATGTTTAGTAGTTTACATGAATAAAATGTTGTGTCTTCCAAATCTCTATTACTGTGTTACATATTTACTGTGAAAGGTATGATGGGAGATGCAAATACTTTTTTATTAAATTATTTGGGTTTTTAGAAGAAGCATATAACCTAAAGAATTCTAATTGTAAGTAATAATAATTCCAAGACTGACATCAACTAGTTTGGGAGTAATGGAAGTAAGACATTTCAACTCTCTTAGAAATAACTTTCTGGTGTTCTTCTGGTAAATTTTTGAACTCCATCGCCTACGTAATTTTCCTGAATTAATAATCTGTGAAAATTTATCTCCCCTTTTACTCGGTTTCTGACATTGTTAAAATGTAAACATTTCTGAGAGGTAGAAAAGTTTAAACCTCATGTCTCAGTTGCATTACCCTATGAAATTTTAGCTGATATACAATGATAATCTGAGTTGAATAGACAACAAGGCCATTAATGCTTTTTATGGTTTACTAACTAATATACTAGAAAACATGAAGACATAGAAAATACGGTTAAATTTTTGATTCATTTTAAATGTTTATAAATAAGAAATTAACCATTTTAGCACATATAAACCCACAAATACAATGATCTTATGCTTAATTTCTCAATAGTTAATAATCCAAATTTGAGGCCTTTGTGAAGGTGAGACTAAAACTAAATGGCTTTCAAGGTCTACTTGTGAGAGGCCCTCCTGCACTGAGGAAGGTCACTGTGGAATTTTAAAGTTTCTAAACTACAAAGGCAAACACAAACAATGATATAAATATACACTGTCATAAATTACAGGACATTCCATGAATAGAAGTAATGAAGATTTAAGTTTTAAAGATTTAAGATTTAATCTCATTGGAATATCATATTACTACGATTTAGTTTATGAATGACATATTATTACAGTCGGTCTAAAATAATGAGGAAGGAAAAAAGAAGGGCAAAGCACATATATGGTATAATCTAAACTGAATAATTAGGGGACTTCCCTGGTGGCCCAGTGATTAAGACTTCACCTTCCAATGCAGAGGGTACAGGTTTGATCCCTGGTCGGAGGCTAAGATCCCACATGCCTTGTGGCTAAAAAACCAAAAAAAACAGAAGCAATATTGTAACAAATTCAATAAAGACTTTAAAAAATTGTCCACATCAAAAAAATCTTTAAAAAAAATTGAATAATTAATTTCTGATTTCATTATTTGGATGTGCAAGTTTTCTATCTTAAAGATGCTGACTGTTGTAAAAGGCTTCTTAATCAAGTATACTTTTTAAGAGTTCTTAACCAATAATCATCCATTTATGATTATACATGAATAAATGCATATAATCATATATATATACAGATGTTTACATGTATATATATGTGCACAACATTAATCAGTTGTAAAATTAGAAAATAATTGCCAGTTACCTTTCATATATAGTTCATGCCTTCCAATTATGCTTTTGTGATAATTTTCCACAAGGATTTTCACCACAATATGTGCAAATGTAGGCTTAATTCAAGAGAATCGAGCTGTATTTGATGTCGTGACCAGTTAAATATTCAAAGAAATTTTGCAGTTTAATAAAGTAATATTTTAGGCAGGTTTGTCTCTGTGTGCTGAATTCAGAAGTTTTTCAGAATTAATTTTCCTTTTCTGTTTAATAAATTCTAACAATATTCTGTTTGCAACACAGGAAGAAAAAAATAAGTAAATGAAAAGTTGTGACATGCTATTCATTTTGATATAATTTCTTTTTTGAGAAAATTGATTTATTCTGTTGATCAAAGGAAACAAAACAACAAAAATAACATACTAACATTGAATCAAAAAATTGAGACAGGGCTTCCCTGGTGGCGCAGTGGTTGAGAGTCCGCCTGCCGATACAGGGGACACGGGTTCATGCCCCGGTCCGGGAAGATCCGACATGCAGCGGAGCGGCTGGCCGTGAGCCATGGCCGCTGAGCCTGCGCGTCCGGGAGCCTGTGCTCCACAGCGGGAGAGGCCACAACAGTGAGAGGCCCGCGTACCACAAAAAAAAAAAAAAAAAAAAATTGAGACAAAATCCATTCTTGCCTCTTAGAATCCAATTTTGAGCTAAATCTCTAGCTGAATGAATAGCTTTGAGCTCATGACTAATGACTGAGAATGTGATAGAAATGCTAATATATAAAAAACCCAACTGTATGCATAGTGTATGATACATGATCAGTATGTGTTCATGCATATATATGTATATATTCTTTCTGTGTTATTAAATAACTAAGTCTCAAATTATTTTTCCTTTACTAATCAAAAATTCTCAAACATATGCCTTTTAAGACCCTGTATTATAACCAAACACTAATAAACTAATACAAAATATATATGGAGATTAATAAGAATTTGATCAATATTTGAGTCAATATTATAATTATTAATACGAACGTAGAGGTTTCATTTATGAAAAGAAAAGACAGTTGTTAGGCATACAATGCATGACATCAGATATAAATCATTAGAAAATACAACTTACTACATCCATATTTACAAAGATTTAATTTTATTAAACTCAGCTGAAGGCCTAGTTAATTGTTAACTTCTGGGTTATGCTTTTTAATTGGTTTTGGAATTAATTCCAGTGTGTATTCTGATCGGTATAAATGGATCTGAAATAATATTTTCGTAATGTTTAGTAAGAGTTAATGTTATCATTGTCATAGGAGATTAATGGATGTTAAATAGTAATTGACGTAAATTTTACCTGTGAATGTTTTATGTAAGTAGAGTTTATCTAACAAAATTTATCTCTGAACAATAAAAATTAGTGGGAGATAGAAAAGTCATATAACTTGAGGGGAACTTAGATATATGAACAATAGTGAGAATATAATTAATTCAATTTCTCAATCATTCCTGAGTGTCTACTTTATATGTGTAGCAATGTTCCATGAGTGGTAGATATAAAATATATGCAGTGAATATCCAAACCCACACTATCTAGTGGGATGGTAGTTCTCTGGAGAACCACGAAAGGTATTATTGACAATCCCCAATCACTCAGCAACTACTGCAGTTTACTAATTGTGCAGACATTATAGGGATTCATAGCGCTGCCACATGTCTCCTTCAGGTGCATGCCACTGAAGAAACTAGACACAGTGTCTTCCTTCTGGTCAAAAATCAATGTCTAGGTTAAAGCAAACAACAGCCAAAAAGAAAAGATATTTTCTATTGCACATTTCTCCTTTTCACTCATAGTCACTTCTATGTATCAATAGATTGAAATGTATGAAATCAATTAACTCCACTACTTATTTAAAAGAAAAATATACAAAGTTATTTCATTGCCTAAGACAATACAGTAAGTCCCCTACATACGAAATTTCAAGTTGCGAACTTTCAAAGAGGCGAAGGTGCATTCCATCAGCGTCAGGCATGAGTGAAATTGCAGCTTGCCGTCCACCTCCTATTGCTGATGACCCTTCAGTTCTACCATCTCCCACCTCCTCTCCCTCCTCTAGTCAGTAACACTTCTTGCCTGTTCACTCGGTGCCAGCCCTTGTACACCAGCTGTTGTACTGTACTACTGTACTTTTCAAGGTACTGTACAGTAGATTAAAAATGTTTCCTTTATTTTCTGTTTGTTTTTTATGTATTATTTGTGTGAAAACTTTCATAAGCCTATTATAGTACAGTACTATATAGCCGATTGTGTTAGCTGGGTACCTAGGCTAACTTTGTTGAACTTAAGAACAAATTAGAGTTATGAATGTGCTCTCAGGACAGAACTTGTTTGTATGTAGGGGACTTGCTATATTCATCTGCACATATATCACCTTATAACCAACTGTCTTCTGGTTGTCATGCACTAGGCCATAAGCTCCTGTACATTAGAGATGTGCTTAGTATCCAGTGCGGTGGTCCATGTACACAGGATTAAGTTCTTAGTAAATATCCACTAGAAGATATCTACACTGGGAGAAAAAAAACCCCAAAACACACACTTCATCCACCACTGAAGAATGAGACTTAGATATAGGGTTTAGTAAAGTGGGGCCGACTTCTTGACTATATTTTACACTGCAAAGTAACCCATTCTAAGAAATACCAGTGACAGTATCTGTGCTTACTGATCAATACAAACTGGTCCTTCCAGTAAAGTTTAAATTTTCTTGTGGCTTATAGAGATAAAGTAGAGCAGTGCATCATTTCATTATATAGTATCACCGAGTTATTATATTTTTGGTTTAAATAGCATTCAACAAGAAGGAAAATTCATGCCATTATTAAATTTGCAATCATTGTAAACTATTATTGTATTGTAAACAATTGTTATAAAGCCCACTGACAGATTTTTACTTATTTTCTTTCATTTTTATTAATATTTAACTTTTTCTTAATAAATTAAAACATATGACATTAAAAATATTTTTGTATTATTAACATAAAAATTCTTATGAGGATATACCTTGCTTCCCTAGTTTAAATATGTATTTTAAAGTTTTCATAAGCAATTTTTACACTAAGAGGAAGTGGGTTCCGTTTCCATTAACTACAGTGATGTTGCAACTTATTTAGAAGTAAACTTCTAAAGACAGAATCTATTACAATTGTACATTGCAAACTTCCTTTTTCCTTGGCTATCCACACATTATGTCTTTATAATTTAATTTTGTGTACACAATTGTGTATAGTAACGTTTATGCACATGAAAATTTGAGAACCACTCAACTACTAGTGTTATGCAGGTACCAGACCATCCCCTTCCAAACCAAACTCCCTTTAAGATAACTATTTAATCCATAGTGGATAATGAAAGAGGACTATGTAAATGATTAGACAGTGTTCCTACTGGCCTGACTTTAGCATCCAGCCCCTATATATCATGTAGATAGATGCCAGAGCTTAAATACCTATCACATTTCTAGAGAAAGTTAGGAATGGGTGCTCAATTCTGAGCTTGGGCTCGCTCAAGGATTTACTCTATTATGTCTTAATAATTATTCCTCTTTAATTTTAGTGAACATCAGTAGATTTTTTGGAGCCACACACTCTTTGATGTTCCTTGAACACACCAGGCTTTCTCCACTTCATGAACTTTCTGTTTCCTTCTCCTTCTAAAAATAGTCTTACCCATTAATCCACATGGTTCAGTTTTTCTTCTTCAGGTCAAATATTATTATCAGAAAGACCTCCCAATACCAGTCTCTATATAATAGCCCTTCCCTAACTACCTATTTACATTCCTCATTTTATTTTCTCATAGTACTTATTACAATCTAATGTTTATTTCTTAGTTTATAGTTTCTATACACTATACTAGAATTTAAGTTCCATCTGTTCCTAGATTGGCCACTTGTTTGCTGCACATTCCCAGACACTAGAAGAGTGCCAGGACCATAGCAGGTTTTCCTGAAATAATTGCAGAATGGAAGAGTAAGTTAAAAATTGAAAGTGGATTGAACAAGACAGAGCAGTGTAGTCCACAGTAAATTAAGTGCATGCATTAGCAACTCTCATCCATTCTCATGTGTGTTTGTGTGCACATACATGATCCTTGTTGAATATCTCATTTCAGAGCATGAAAATATTTTATTTACCCCCTCAGATTCTTGTGTATTAGTCTTTTTAGAGTCAAAGAACCATTGTATACCATTATATATGGAGGAAAACAATAGAGAAAATTAAGGGATCTAAAAATTTTTAGATCAAAAAGATAAACAAAATTGCTAAATGTCTAGCCAAGCTAATAAAAAAAAAGAAAAGAAGACACAAATTATAATATCAGATAAGGAAGAGGTCACAACTACCAAGTTCATGGACATTAAAAATATAATAAAGAATTACTACAAATAACTCCAAATCTGGTAATTTAGATGAAAGGGGACAAATCTTTAGAAGATACAAACTACCAAATATACATAAAATCAACTAAAAATCATAACACTTTATTAAATCTGTATGTAATATGGAACTTCTAAAGTTCCACAAATGATGGTTAAAGCCTCAGTCTACAAGTGTGGGATGAATAAATCTTGTTACAATTTGGATCCAACCTTCTAGTATATGTTATGTTTACAGGCATGAAACTGACAGAAATAGGAAGCAGAAATTATTTCCAGTGTTGAAAAAGACCTAATGCTTAAAACAATTTCTAATACAGACCTGGTGGCTAAAATTTCACCCTTAGTAGTAAATTTTGTGAATGTTAAAACACTGGCATTTCCAGGAGATACAACTATGCAGTAGTTGGTACTTGGAGAGGTAATTTATTAGCCATATCAAGTCAATAACACTATAGTGTAGATTAGGTTATCTGATTGTGAAAGCAGAATGAGACAAAGAGGAGACAATGTTTGGCAAAGATAAATTAAGTAGGATGAATATAAAAGCAAAAATATATATAGTAATCCTTCAAGTTAATTTCCCATAATGAACATTATTGCCTTCAGCCCTCCATATTTGGCGCCTTCAATATTCTCATTGAATATTTCCTAAACTTCTCAAATGTACTTTTCCCTTCAGCTCAGTAAATGATTTACAAATCCTTTTGAAGAAACATGGCCCCTCACACTGCCATGCATTTGTACATGATGTTCTGAAATGACCTTTTCCACTTCATCACCAAACTAAATCTACTCCATTTGGGTATCTCCTGAAGCTTTCTGGGTTATTTTCCCCTTCTATACATAGCATCCTGTGATTGCTTTCAGCACACTATTTATCAAGAGGAATACAAATTAACTGATAGTAAGTTACCTTTGGATTGAGAGCCCCTTGTGGTTAGTGACTATATTTTATTTTGTTTTGCTTTTCTCTTAAGACTGGACCACCTAGCCCAGGATCTGAGTAAAGAAGGAGCTTAAAAATGTTTGTTAATAAAGAATGAATAGTAACTTATATAATATTGTACAGCAACTATACTTTAATAAAAAAATGAATGAATGAATGCCTTGAAAAGGAATGACCTTTAAAACAAGAAGAGCATGCTGACAACTAGTAAGACTAGTTTATATTGTTGATAATATACAAAGGTGCACAGCTTCATGGATAGCACAGCCCTAACTTTGACTTTAACGTTGATTAGAAATGGGAAAACTGCACAGAAAGGTGAAACAGGTCAGAAGAGAGGGTAGAGCTTCCAGGAACTGGACCGTGAAGGGTTTCAGGAGGGGCAAAGTAGACAACATTTAGGTCAGAGGAAATTTGAAAAGCTAAAACAGAGACTTCATTCTTCATCCAGAGACTAGCCAAAGGCAGGATTGAAGAGTTTTGAGGAATCTATAAGGTAGAAATTCATTGAGTCCAGAACCAAAAATGAATGAGGTGGTAGAAAAGGTTGGGAAGGGAAAAGAGGATAATTATCATGATATAAATGTAAGAAGCATATCTGGAGAAGACTGGGGATCCCAGTTTTGGCATAACTTTCACGAGGAACCTGTTTTGGACTGAAGAATGATAAATTATACCCATCAATAAAATTCAATTATTGACATAAGATTGTGCTAAAATTATTGATAACATGAAAAGAACTAGAGCTTTCTCAAATAACATTAGGAAGGGAGTTTAGAGAGAAGCCTATGCCAATACACTGTTGAGAAAAGTTCAGAAATATCAATTGTTATCATTACTTTCCAAAATCTCGTGATATCTTATGTGTGTTTCAGAGAAAGAAAAAATAGGTATTTTAGAAAATGCTTCTCTTTCTATAGGAGAGCTAGGAGTGAAATAATTACATGCAAGCCAAATAGTTAAGTCATGCCAGAGAAAAAAAGGAATGAAAAAAATCCAACCTGGGACTGAGACTTGGTTCTAGGGACTAAAAAACAAGAGTGTTTCATGAATAATAATTCAGAAGTGAATAACTGAAAGAATGAAGAATGAACGCACATTAAATATCATTCATGCACCAGACTTCACATAGGCATTTCACAAGTGTAATCTCAATGATTCCTCTCAAAAATTGTATGAATTATGAATTATTATTTCCATTTTGTAAGTAAAATCATTCAAGCTCCAAGAATGACTCAGCTAAGATGATCTAGTAAGATACACCTGTGTCTGAAAGCCAGCCCTTCTGATTGTGTCATTTTGTTCCCTCCATTCCTTTCTTCCTCTGTTCTTTTGTTGTGCTCTACTTAAAGGTCTATGAGTCCTAGGGGGACTTGAGATCCCCAGAATGACTGAGAGAAAACTAACAAAGAATAATTTAACCTGTACCCCAATGTAACCAGGAGCCAAATCCCAGTCAAAAATTTCATCAGAACTCTTCTTAGAATTATTTGTCTTCTGTATCTTTTAGAATAAATTTGATGATTGCCTCTCATTTGAAATCATTAACATTCAATTGTCAAATTATAAAATTGTTAATATTTGATGAAGCATTTAATTTATAGTTTCTTTTAATTAATTGTTATGAATACAGCTCTTCAAGAAACTCAAATATATGCTTAAGAGAGTTAAATTATATATCACTGAAATATAATTTTAAATTTATTAATTTAGTGGCTCTAAAAACATGCTGGATACTTAACAATATGGAAACATAATCCATTTGCATGTAAGGGGACATTTAGCATTGCTCTTTTACAGCTTTTGTTTTTCTTTAGTACTTAGACCTAAAAGTAGGTATATCAGAGATACTCAGTCATAAAGTAGCTGACTTAATTGATTTAATCCAGAATCACACGCAGAATGTTAAATATTAGCCTTAGAATATTGCCTACAAAGAAAAATCTTTAGTATTTTAAACCAAAACATTGAGATAATAAAACACTCTCTGAAGTGAACAAAATAATCAATATCTGTTGTATTGTAGGATATTACATGAAAATAAAAACTGAAAGTTCAAAAGTTAGAAGGACAAAATAACATTTAAAGTATGTTATAAGGAAGAAAAAATATTTATTTACATATATACTGTAGTGGTTTATATCACTTTAATGAAGGTATATTTACTCTGATCTTTGTATTTATAAATAGATTAATGAAAACTATGTATTCAAAAGCATAGAAATTTGTGGTTCTTTAAAAATTGCTCAGTTTTCCAAATGGTATTATAAAAAATTTTCACATAGATGTCTATAGATTTTCAAAGCTATAGAATTATTTATTTATGAATCAAAACAAGCTCATAGATTTTTACTTCTTATTCACTTTTCTGTTATATAAATGCTATAATTTAAACAAAACAACAATAAATTAAACAGATAATATGCGTGAAGAAAAATAACAATTGTTTACCATTTTCTTCCTGTCCTCTTACATAGCAATTTTTTTTTTTTTTTTTTTTGCTGTACGCGGGCCTCTCACTGCTGTGGCCTCTCCCGTTGCGGAGCACAGGCTCCGGACGCGCAGGCTCAGCGGCCATGGCTCACGGGCCCAGCCGCTCTGCGGCACGTGGGATCCTCCCAGACCGGGGCACAAACCCGCGTCCCCTGCATCGGCAGGCGGACTCTCAACCACTGCGCCACCAGGGAAGCCCTTACATAGCAATTTATTTTAATTCCTTTTCAAGCCTTTTTTTGGAATTTAAATTTTGCAGTCTGTATTTTTATGTGCTCTTAAGAGACTGAAATGTAAGACAGTTTAAAAAAAGAAAAAATACAGACTAATAGGTATTACCCATATTTAATTTAAAAAACATAACATTAGCATGCTTCTTTCTGTCCTATGAGAAAGTAGAATTTTTTCTTTTCCCTTTTTGAATAATACTTCTTTGAACTGCCTTTAGGATTCAGGATATACCCTTATTCTTTTATGTAGTACTAAAGGTGAATACAGGGGCTTCCCTGGTGGCGCAGTGGTTGAGGGTCCGCCTGCCGATGCAGGGGACATGGGTTCGTGCCCCGGTCCGGGAGGATCCCACATGCCGCGGGGCGGCTGGGCCCGTGGGCCATCGCCGCTGGGCCTGCGCGTCCGGAGCCTGTGCTCCGCAGCGGGAGAGGCTGCAGCGGTGAGAGGCCCGCGTACCGCAGAAAAAACAAAAACAAAAACAAAAAAAAAACCCTGAATACAGCCAAACATGAAATTCTCTTTGACAAGCAGCTCTGCTCATATCAAAACCACATTACACTGATTCCTGGTGTCTATCAAATGTGATGACTTTAATGTAAATATCCTCTCAATGAAAGTGTTTGAACATGGATTATTTAGGATTTTACTTACTAGCAACAGCAAATCTTTGGACTTATAGGGATTAATTTCTGGCTGTCCTAAAATGTTCTTCTCCTTTATTTCTGCAGGCTTGTTTTGGTATGCCAAATATCAGTCAGGTCTTTTGCATTTATAAACTTATCATATAGGCTCTCCATGTCTAAAATGTCATCATTTTAAACATTCCAAAGCACATTGAATGTTATCATAAGGTAACTCTCGGGGAAAATTGTTTTAAAGCACAAAGGTAATTTGAATTTGGTAAATCAAAGCTGAATTCCAAATAAGTGGGCATTTTTGTAAAGCAATTAGAAAAGTCATGTTTAACTTCACTGCCTTTTTCTAGCAAGATCTTTTTGCATCCTGAAACATCCTTTGACCAAGTCAAAGACAGGTTATTAATGCTCACCATTACAAGGCACTAAAGTTTCACCCTGAAATTGCATCACTTGGAGTGATCCAATAAAAGATGATCCATTATTGTGAAATGAAAATCATGGTTACCAACCACATCAGTGGTCAGAGGTAAAAACAGTAGCAACTGTGAAAGGCAGATAATCTATGCTATCTTCATTTGACACTAAAAGCAGTTTTTCTTTAAGTCTCTATTTTGGGGGGCTGCCTTTTCTGTTTGATACTTTCTTCCCAACCTCCCTCACCTAAAAACTGATATTTTTGCATTCCGGGGTGGTGTTTCCAGGGTGAGAGACTTTTAGTGCTTAAACTGGGACAATCAAACCTGGAAAACTGGTTACCTCATTTTTTTGTTTATCATATTATCATCCAACCAGTATTATAAACTATAAAAACCCATCAGCTTTCCATGATACCTGTTTCTCTCATCCTTCATATGCAACCAGTTTCCAGAAGCAGGTTTTATCCTCTAGAGGCAGGTTCACCATAAACTAATGTGGTGTACATTTTGGTGCATCTTGCATGCGCAAACCCCTTCCAATACTCTGAGAGGCGCTCTTACAAGTGTGTTCATATATTCATATGTTTTTCTAAAACTTCAAAAGCATCACAGTCAGTTAGGATGGCTGTCTCCACAGTGATTGCCCCTCACAACACTTCCATTTATGTTAAGTAGTGTTAGGGTGACAACAAAGCATGTTTGGAATGCAGCTAAGGGGCAGTTGAATTGGAAATATTTCATTTTTGGCTTATTGGAATGTATCAATGTGGTTTACAGTCACTTCTATAAATGGTTACACAATTGTCAGCATTCCTGCTGTAGGAATGGCTTCCAGAAGTACTTCTACCGCACACTGTGCTGACCCACCCAGCATAATAGCAGAAAGTCGAAAAGATATAAATGTGTCACTGTATGAAAGTATCCTCTGGCATCTGGCACTAGAACCATGAGAATGGAGAAGAAATCTGGTTAAACATGTACAGAACTAGAAGCCAATATATAGAAAATTCTTCCAATTTTCAAACATATGTAATTTTAAAGAGATATTTGATTCCCATAAAATGCCTAATCAAAACAAAAGTTATTTCTGGTTAGAAATATGATTTATAGCAACATGTACAATTATAAACTTGCCATACTCTATTTCTTCCTTCTTTTGATGAAAGATGCTTGAAATAAAATTTATCAGAATTCCTGTGTGTAGGGCACAACCCGTAGCAGTACTATAAGCAGCAGATTCAACTGTGTGTAAAGCCACATGGTTTTTATATCTAAACTATCAATTTTTTAAAAATTGATCAACTGTAATAGAAAGAAATCTTAATTTATTTCTAATCTCTCCACAGAAAATACTATTATAATTTGTATAATAGTCTTTTATATAGTACTAATATAATAAATGTTTGTCATATGAAGATATTAAAGAGTATGCATCTAAAAAGTTTATATATCTTTAATATAGAGAGCTGTGTCAGGAAGGTAGTTCATAGAAATATGCTATTTTTCTGGATTTTATGAAATTTGTAGCACTTGTCAGCCCTTTAAATTTAGTAATGATTTCAGATTCTTTTCCTCATTATAAATAAGTATTTGCTTTTATACGTAATTTTGTAATTTTGAACACTTTTTTTTTTAAGAGAGAGAGCCCTGAAATTTGTATAAGCTTCAAGCCTCACAGAACTGGAATCTATCTCCTCACCTTCACCCTCTTTACCCTGGTTCAGGAGTTTATTCTCTCACGTTCAAGCCAGACATAAAATGTCTGGTTAGCAGCTCTCCTTACTCCAGTCAATCCACCCTGCTCCCACCAGGGTTAATGTTCTAAAATACAAATTCATTTATCACCATGGGGTACACAACCATGACCTTCACAAGGTGCCAGTAACATTGCACAGTCACTACTTGCTGTCTCAAGCTCCTCTGACCCCAGCTGCTTGATCAGCAGCCTCACATGGAACTACTCACATTCCCTGACCTTTACTTTTGAGCATGATGTTCCCTCTCTCTGTGAGGTAAAATCTTATTAGTTCTTCAAGGTCAACCTCAAATGTCACCTCCTCAGTGAAGATTTGCTCAATTTATCCATCACTTAAGTGCTCTCAAAACATCTTTATTTTTTTATTTCAGCATTTTTCACTTCATGTGGCATTTTCTTATTGATATGTATGTGTCTCCTAATTAGGAAGTTTTTTGAAAGCAGGGTCTTTAACTTGTCATGAGTGGAGCATTGATGCTTGCTTGACTTAGCACTCATTCGTTCATTCACCCATTCGTTAATCATACATATCCATTAATCTTACCTACTGTATGTGTCAGACATTCTTCTGGGCACTAGGGATAAAACTTATACTTGATTCACAATAAATATTATTGAAATGAATGAGTAAATTATCCTCTGATTTTGTCATAAAGGTAACTTTACTTCAAGTTCCTTCATGCCATTGTCATAGAGCTGACAGAATATTTCATCTTACATTGAAAGGAACAGCTATGATAGAAAAATAGGACTGAACTAGGATCAGAAGACCTGGGTTTGAGGTTCTGGGCTTTATTTAATGGGTGGAGATCTTGAGTATGTAAATTTCTCTGGTAACAATTTTTTTTCTTTTTAAAAATGAAGAAAACATTTCATACCTCACTGACATACTTTAAGAATTAAATGCTATAGCATAGGTGGAAGTGCTTTGTCAATAATTGTTTTACACAAATGTTAAGACAGTACTGCTTTCAGATGACAGGCGTTGTTGCTCTTCTGCATTTAGAAATATCTTTTATTTACACTTTTGACAGTAAATCACTGTATTTATTATTTACTGCCCACCTAGAATGAAAACCACCAAATATCACTTGCTCAATCAAACTGCAATAACTCTCACTTCTCAGAGATAATGAGATTCAACTGAATCTAAATGGGAATATATTTTGCTAATTCATAGTCACAGTCCTAAAAGTGAATCAAAATGTCAAAAATGGAACTATAACTCTGGGTAGAGAGTAGTAACAAATGTGGGATATTCTAACATGCACTCAAGTTCAGTATTTATCAGATAAAAGGCAGTATTTTACCTCACAATTTTAGTAAGTGTAAAATATGTTTAATATCTCTTCCCTTTTCTCTTTAGAACTGTCGGGGTCTACTTTAGAAGAACAGGACCTGAGAAACTACATAGCCACACGGCTTGATACCTCTATTCATCCTAGGTAAGATTGGATGTGGTCCCATTATCATCTTTAAACACAGTTTTACTCTTTGTAGTTCACAACCTGTAATCTGGTTTAATAAAGAAAGGGATTTCCCTTGAAACTTGGAATAATCTATGGCATGCTTCACTGACTTGATGTTTATTGAGAACTAATCCAAAATTTTAGAAAAGGATGTCAAGCCATGTCTCCTAACCAACCATAAGAAATTATTGTATAGCATTTTTTTAAGCATAGAAAAATATAAATAGAATTTTATATGGTAGAATAATATGTATCATTTTTTTCATTTTATCAGTACTTTTCCCTCATTCTGCTTAGAAATCCCCAGCTCTTTTTTAAGGGAAATGGTTGAACACGTACTCAGGCACATCCCAGTGCAATTAACCTCACTACACATGTTTTCTGAGGTGGGCATGTGACCAGACAATGTCAACAGTCTTTCTCTAGGATATTTCAAATAGGGAATTAAAAAATAGAGTCCCTTCCTCTCCAGTGATGAAGCTGAAAAGATGTGAGCCTTGGAGCCACAAATGGCCATAATTGCAGCTTAATCAAGAAAGCCACACAGAGAGGTTAAAGGCAACAAACACAGAGAGAGAAACAGAGACAAAATACTACAGAAACTGGGAGATACTAGAAGTCAAACTCTCCTAGCTGGACAAAAAGCAAATTTCAGAATGAGCTGTAATCAGATAGTAACACAACAAGAGGAGAGGATAAATCTGAGCAGAATTAATCAACAGAAGTTAGAGACCAAGGGCAATTTAATCTCTTTAGATTCTATTAAATAGTTATTGGACCAGAAGACAGACCTAGGGTAATAAAGCATATTCCAGAAGATGTGGAAATTTTGTATGCTCTTGTGCTGTAAAATACAGAATATTCAAGGGCACTAAGGTGAACTCAGAAGTTTCTGAGATCAATTCACTCTGAATCAACCACCTGACAGTACCATCCACATCCCTGTGGCATACTCTGTGGTTTGGCTCTGTTCAAAAACAAGCAGTCCATAGTCTCTTCTAACTTAACTTTTTCTCTCCGCAAGTGGTGTACATGCTGACTCTCATGATCCTTGACTTCATGACAGCCAAGTGTGGCCACACGTCCCCATTATGGCCAATAAGATATAAGGGATCTTCCTGGGGGGTAGGAGGTATGGGCTCTGGAAAAGCTTTTAATAGGGACAGGCTTGGTTTGCATACCTCTTCAGGTGCGTGCTCTTCTTCCTTTCATCCTTTCCTCTTTTTCTACCTGGACAATGGACACAATGATTAAAGACACAGCAGCTATTTTTAGACTAAGGATGGTGGTGACATATTAAACATGGTAGAGCAGGAAGATAGAAGGAAATTGAGCCCTTGCTGCTATCCTTGATCAGTCATTCAAGCCTTAGAAAACCTATCTTTAGGCATTTTCTTATGTAAAATGAATAATATCCTAGGTATTTAAGCCCCTGTGAGTCTGGTTGGCTGTTGCTTACAGCCAAATGCACTCCTGTTATAACAAGGGTTTATATCCCTGCCGGATTCATTGATCCATATAGATCTTTGTCCTTTTTTTACCCGTAGCAGCTTCAGCATTAGCAGATGTTCCTACATAACTCCAAGAAAAGCCCTCTCTATTCCAGGACCCACTGTCTTTCTCCTAATGCTTTTAGGTGGCAGGTGGAGGTCTATGTCAGTTACAGTAAGTTTCCTACTTTTGAGTGGCAGATTTTGCCTTTCTAAACATTGTGAATGTTCATAATATGTCATCAGTTAGTGAAATATTAAGAAATAAATATATGATTTAAATGGACTTATTTGATTACTATTATATAATAAAGAGATTGTAAGCCATTCCATTACACTATGGAGAAATTTAATTTTCCACATCTTTAATCTTAATACATTAGTTTATTTAAAATCAGGTAACTCAACTATTTCAAAATTAATTTTATTATATAAGTCACTGTAGTATAAAAATTATTCTTAAAAGTTGATTTTTGCCTTCCTCCTATTATAATCAGTCTAATATCAAATACGATTAGAGTCTAAAAATGACATGACATTTTCAGAAATAAATTATAATTTCCTTTTAGAAGGAAATAGTTTCTAAGTCATTTAAGAATTAAAGGTTGTTTTTATTTGTTTTTAATTTTTAAAAACTATATTCTGTAAGGAATTATTTTAATCATTTTTTCTTCTGTCAGGTCTTTTAAACAATGGACATGTCACCTGAGTCATTCTGTTAGAGAGATTCTGACATTAATTAATTTATCTTTGAGTTACTGCCATGGCTTTCTTTAACTTTCATTTATCTTTACTTTGCATACACACTAGTGAGCATGGAATTATATAGGTATTGTACTATTTCATCTTCTTTTTTTTTCTTTTTTTAATTGAAGTATAGTTGACTTACAATACCATATTAGTTCCAGTTGCACAACATAGTGATTTGATATTTTTATAGACTATACCCCATATTAACTTATAAAATATTGGCTATATTCCCTGTGATGTACATTATATCTTTGTGACATTTATTTTATACCTAATAGTTTGTACCTCTTAATCCCCTCTGCCTATCTTGCCTCTCTCCCCACTCCTCTCCCCTCTGGTAACCACTAGTTTGTTCTCTGAATCTATGAGTCTGTTTCTGTTTTGTTATATTTGTTTATTTGTTTTATTTTTTAGATTCCACAGGTAAGTGAAAATATACAGCATTTGTCTTCCTTTGTCTGACTTATTTCAGTAAGCATAATACCCTCCAGGTCCAACCTTGTTGTCACAAATGACAAGATTTCATTCTTTTTATGGCTGAGTAGTATTTTATTGTGTATATATACCACATCTTCTATATCCATTCATCTAAGCAACTTAGGTTGCTTCCATATCTTGGCTATTGTACATAATGCAGCTATAAACATAGGGATGCAAGTATCTTTTTGGAATAGTGTTTGTACTTCCTTTGGATGTATTCCCAGAGGTGGAATTGCTGGATCATATGGTAGTTCTATTTTTAATTTTCTGAGGATCCTTCATACTGTTTTCCACAGTGACTGTACCAGTTTACAGTCTCATCAATAGTGCACAAGGGTTCTGTTTTCTCCACATCCTTGCCATAATTTGTATCTCTTGTTTTTTTGATGATGTCCATTCTGACAGGCATGAGGAAATATCTCACTGTGGTTTTGATTTGCATTTCCTTGATGATTAGTGATGTTGAGCATTTTTTCATGTTCCTGTTGTCCATCTGTATGTCTTATTTAGAAAAATACCTATTCAGGTCTTCTGCCCACTTTTTAATTGGGTTGTTTGCTTTGTTGATATTGAGTTGTATGAGTTCTTTGTATATTTTGGATACTAACACCTTAACAGACATATTATTACAAATATCTTTTCTGATTCAGTAACGTGCCATTTCATTTTGCTGATGGTTTTCTTCACTGTGCAAATGCTTTTAAGTTTTGTTAAGTCCCATTTGTTTATGTTTGCCTTTGTTGCCCTTCCCTGAGGAGACAGATACAAAAAAAAAAAATTGCTAAGACTTATGTCAAACAACATAATGCCTATGTTTTCTTCTAGGAGTTTTATGGTTTCCAGCCTTACATTTAGGTTTTTAATCCATTTTGAGTTTATTTTTGTATATGGTGATAGGGAATATTCTAATCTCATTGTTTTACATGTAGCTGTCCAGTTTTCCCAGCCCCACTTATTGAAGAGACTCTTTTCTCCATTGTATATTCTTACCTCCTTTGTCGTAGATTAATTGAGCAAATGTGTGTGGGTTTATTCTGAGCTCTCTACTCTGTTCCATTGATCCATTTGTTTGTTTCTGTGCCCATACCATACTCTTTTGATTACTGTAGCTTTGTAGTATAGTCTGAAGTCAGGGAGTGTGTCTGATATTTAATTTTAGTAGCTCCATATTTTCCTTTCATATTGTAACAGACTAAATTTTGTGTCCCCCTCCAGAATTCATATGTTGAAATCCTAACTCCCAATGTGATGATATTAGGAAGTGGGCCTTTGGGAGGTAATTAGGTCATGAGGGCAGAGTTCTCATGAATGGGATTAATGCCCTTATAAGAGAGACCCCAGAGAGCACTCTAGTCCTTTTTCCAGCCATGTGAGGATACAATGAGAAGTCCAGTCTGCATCCCAGAAGAGGGAGCTCACCAGAACCAGTAATGCTGGCACCCTGATCTTCCAGCCTCCAGAAATGTGAGAAATAAATTTCTGTTTTTTATAGGCCACCAGCTTATGGTACTTTGTTATAGCAGCCTGAACCAAGACACTTGTAAAATTAAAATGACTGATAATGAGCTCCTTACCTATCACCATTCTCAAAATAACAGCACATGACTATCTCCATAGTAAGAGAATCAAATGGCTTTTACTCAGGTATATGTTATGGACTGAATTCACATAGTTTACATTTCTCTATGACTGATCTTAACACTTAAAAAACTACTCCAGAAACCAAATCACAATACAATTTATGCCATTTCTCCTATTCCTTACGCTTTCCTCCTCCCACATATAAAAATTATATCTCTGTATAGACTTTATTGGTTACATGAATTTGAAGATTTATTGTATGAAAATTTGCATTTTTGTTCTTTATCTCATTTCCCAAGTAGTCTATCAATTTCGTGTTTAAGTCCCAAAACCAACTCAATTGTCACAGGTTTAATTTAATGTATATGTATAAAAAGAGAAATATTCATTGCTTCAGTAATCTTTTAAAACATTTCTAAGTATATCATTAACCCATTGTAATAGGATAATGTGTTTGAATATCTGTTCCCTAATTAGACCATGATATTTATCCCCACCTCAGAAATTTGTCTGGCAAACAAAAGGTTTTCAGTAAATGTATTTTGACTGAATTTGATCATAATAGATGTGAGGGCTGTAACTAAGTCTTCTACTTCCTTTATAACTCTCCAGGAGTGCTAATAGTACACAGAACATATTTAGCAAATGCTGATAAAACAGAAAATGAGGCTAGGACTGAATATATGGCCTTAAAATTGATTAGCCATTGGTCTTTCCCTTCCGTAAAAGGAGTTCCATAAAAGTGCATTCTTCCTTAATTTTCCTAGTAATTACAACTAAAAATCCTGGATGAGATAAATATCAGAGGACTCTGAAAGCAGATAAAAGAACTAGCTAGGGATTTTGTGACTTGAGGAATGACTTAGAAGTGAATTCTAAATGTTTTGTTTGTTTGTTTTTGCTTCCAATATATCCCAGGCTGGGTACTAAGGAAGTCCATAAACTACAAATGCCAATGGTAACAGACTTTTTTTAAAAAAGCTCTAAGAAAGCATAGTCTCCCTAAACAAAGACTGGGAAAACTTATGTCCTGCAAGACATAACTTTTTTGACCTCCCTCCAGGTCTGTAATAATAAGATAAAAGTTGTGCCTCACTGCTTCCCTACAGTGTGCTCTGGAGACTGTGGACAGAACACTATCTTCCATCCCTGCTCTACACTTAGGAGGTAGTATCCCTACCTCTCCCCACCATGCATTGGAGAGACTGTGTGTCAGAACCCTATCAACCATCACCACACTGCACTAACATGAGCAGAGGTGCATCCCCTCTGCTCCATATTGAACACTGTGGCTGTGGAACTGTGGAGTTCGCTATATGGATAATCACAGTTTTATACTAAGTGAGCATCAGCAAAGAAGCAGCACTCTTTCACCTCTCATGTACTGTGGAGACAGTAAAATGGAGTCTTATTATCCTAAGCTTGTTCTAACTGAGTGACAGCAAAGATGAAGCACCTAGCATCCACCCAATTAGAAAGTGGAAGGTAGGTATAGGGAGAGAAGGGAGCTGCAGAAAAGTATTCTGTGTATAAAATTCTGGGCAGACTCCAGAGTGGCCTATGCTTCTAATTAGTCATTCATTGAAAAGCACATGAACAGAGCAGACCAAAATAGCACTACAAAGGTTTTGAAACCTCAGCATTTAAATTACAGCCCCCAGAGTGAGCCAGGACATGCATTCTGAACTTTAGCAGGAAGATTACCTACTAAAATAGAAGATATAAACATAACTAGTTTTATAATATATGACTTAATATTTCCAGAATATATTCCAAAATTATTCACCATATTGAGAACCAGAGACATCAATTTGAATAAGAAAAGAAAATCAACAGACTGCAAAATGAAGATATATCAAATATTGTAATTATTTGGCAATGATTATAAAATAGATATCATAAAAATTCTCTGATAAGATATTAGAAATTCTCTTGACTCAAATGAAAACAGAAATTTTGACAGAAATGGAAGATATAGAGAAAAAAATAAAATCTTAGAACTGAAAAATACAGTAATCAAAATTAAAAGATGAGTTCAATAGAAGAATGAATATGACAGAGGAAATAATGAGCCAACTGGAAGACAGATCAAGAAATTATCCAATTTGAACAACAACAAAAAGGAAAAGGGCCATTCCTCAAAAACCATAAACTATCAAAACATCCAACATAAAATAGAAAACTTGAATAGTCTTTAACAAAGTTGAATTTCTAGATAAAATCTTCTGAAAAAGAAATATCTAGCTTAGTTTTTTTTTTTTTTTTTTTTTTTGCGGTATGCGTGCTTCTCACTGCTGTGGCCTCTCCCGTTGTGGAGTACAGGCTCCGGACGCGCAGGCTCAGCGGCCATGGCTCACGGGCCCAGCCGCTATGCGGCATGTGGGATCTTCCCGGACCGGGGCACGAACCCGTGTCCCCTGCATCGGCAGGCGGACTCTCAACCACTGCGCCACCAGGGAAGCCCCATATAATCTTCAAATCTGTAATGCTCTCCCTAATGCAATAGACTGAATAAAATCTCTCCTTAACTGGTGCATTTTGCCTTTGATAACATAAAATGCAATCAGATGTTTTGATTTTTGTTTTACAATATATTGTTTTGTATAGCAGATGATTCCTGTGATGGTAAATTTTGTGTCAATTTGGCTGGGATGTCCAAATTAAATTTTATTTCTGGGTGTGTCTATGAAGGTGTTTCCAGATGAGATTAGTGTTTGAATTGGTGCATTTAGCTCCTCCCCAGTGTGAGTGGGCAATATTCAATCTGTCCAGAGCCTGAACAAAACAAAAAGTAGAGGAAGCAGATATTTGTTCCACCTGCCCTTACTGCCTGCCTGCTTGAGCTATCAGTCTTTTGCTTTTGGACTGGTATTTATACCATCAATCTTCTAGTTCTGTTCAGACTCAGACTGGAATTACACAGCCAGTTTTCCTGGGTCTTCAGCTTGCAGACAGCAGATTGTGGGACTTCTCAGCCTCCACAATCATGTGAGCCAATTCCTCATAATAAATAAATTAATTAATTAAATATCCTATTAGTTTTGTTTCTCTAGAGAACTCTAACACAATTCCATTGCAAGATTTGAATGTTAATAAAATTCTAAACTAGTAGCACAGTTTCTTATTAATGTACTTTAGAAAGATGCAAGTTGGAAACTAAGCTGTATAAGATGACATGCCACCTTGAAAGTAATAATGAAATCAACTCTAAAACCAGTTTAGATCTTAAGAAGCCATTCTTGGGAAATCAGAATATGTCATCAGAGAATAGGGTCATAGGTCAGGCAAACAGGGAGGAGATTTTCCTGCAAATTTAAGCTTATGCCATTAATAAATAAGAGCTTCCTGAAAATGAATTTGTAATTCTAATAATTATTTCAAGTATATTTGGGGTTAAGTCCATCACATCAAAAAAACAGAATTGGGAAAAGAAACTCTTTTATTCTCCCTTTTTAACATGCAGAGAAAATATAAAAGATTCTGATGCTGAAATATCTTATTTTTTCAATTTTTCCAAGATAAAAACAAATAGACAAAATGAGGTGGGTTTTGGGGGTTACTGAAAAGAACCTAGTGCTGTGTTGTGCCTAATACAAAAAAAAGAGAAAAAAATCTCAGTAATTTTTTAGAGGAAAATGTACAAGTGGCAAAGGATATTTGGTGGGAAGAGTAGGTGTATAAAAGGGAGTCTGTTGAAAATGGGAAAATGGAAGTATGGACTGAATATAGTGATTTTCCATCATCCATTTATCAAGGATGAAAAGGTCATATTTTCATCAAAAACTGAAATTAATTTTATGGACTCTTCATTTTCATCACTCTGTACCAGTGGCCAAATCCTATAGGTTCCTTGCTTCAGTATCTTTCAAATCTAACTCCTTCTCTCCATTTCCATTGTAACTCTCACCATAATTTCTCACTTAAACCACTGCAAAAGCTCCAAGTTGGTCTCCTGGGATCCACTCTTGCCCCCACTCTCAACCAAATCCCTTTTTTCTCATTATGGCTAGAATTTTTTTTTTATTTAAAATACGATTTTTTTACGTACTAAATACCTTAAATGTCTCACATAGTTCTTAGATTTAAAGTCTCATTTTATTAACATGCTCTGTCTCATGTTAAAATTCTTCCCACTTCTCCCAAGATCATTTCTAACGACTTCCATTACAGAATACAAATTAGTCACTCTGCTTTTGTTTCTGTAACTGCTTTTTCACTGTTCTTCCTCAAGGCCTTTGAACGTCTTTTTCCCCCTGCCTAAAACGTTTTTTTCCACTTCCTTTTTTTTTTCAATCCTGGCTTTTATTTATTCTCAGTCTTCACTTGTTTTTTGTTTTTTGTTTTTTTGTGTTTTTTTGCGGTACGCGGGCCTCTCACTGCTGCGACCTCTCCCGTTGCGGAGCACAGGCTCCGGACATGCAGGCTCAGTGGCCATGGCTCACGGGCCTAGCCGCTCCGCAGCATGTGGGAATCTTCCCGGACCGGGGCACCGAACCTGTGTCCCCTGCATCGGCAGGTGGACTCTCAACCACTGCGCCACCAGGGAAGCCCAGTACCGTTTTTTGTGTGTGTGTGTTTTTTTTTTTTTTAGTCTTCACTTTTAATTTCACCTCTCCAGAGAAGTTTTCCCTGCCATTCCTCATTTCAAAAATTAGATTCCGTTTACACTCATATAGCAATCTATAGTCCATTCATGGCATTCCTCAAATTATAATATTTTAATATTATAATATTTTAATATAAATATTATAATATTTATAATTAATTAAATCTATAACCTATAGCAATCATATAGTCCATTCATGGTATTCCTCAAATTATAAATAAATAGCTATATTTTTGCTAAAACATGATATCAAAGAAAACTGGCAGAAGTCTTTTGTTTGCATGACAATTGTTTTAGAATCAACTGTTAAATAATGAAGACAACTTGAGTACCAGGAAACTAAGGTTAAGACCTTTCACCAGATTCGTAGGAAGCTGTCAAAAGACAAGCACTTCATGTGGAGATACTAAGACTGAAGAAAGTATCTGAATGTCCTCTCAAAAGTGCTTTGACTCAGCCCAGGGGAAATTGTTCCACATTATTAAGTGGATGAAACAGGGTTATAGACAATCTAAAAGGACAAGTTAACCTTTGCAGAGCAAAATAGAATAGTTGTAAATATTGGCTGAGTGAGACACATTCTTTGGCAGCATTAGAGACAAGATCAGCATTTTAGGAAAAAATTAGCAATTCAGAAAGGCAAGAAATTGCAGAACAAAACCAGCAACAGCAGTCAGAAAGATTTTGCAACCAATTCTGGGAGCATTCTTGATCATTCCTTAGTATTTTAGAACGTTTGGAAACAATTATGTGAGTCATTAAATTCTTTCTCTTTTTAAAAAATTTAGTTGGCTTTGTGTTGGAATTCTGTAAAATGTAATACTAATCAATGCAAAACATTACTAAATAAAAGAATTACTCAGATGATTAAAGAAAGTTAATTTTTACTTCCAGCACAGCATATATACCTAGGGCTTTATCAATGTGAGAAAGTGGATAGACCTTGGATAAAATATGAATTTTGTTGTAATACTGAGTTGAGGAGGTGGAATTAAAGAAAATTTCCAAGGGGCAGGAGGGGATCCTGAAATCTGAGCTTGAATTAATAAGCACAGAAGAAAGGTAGGTTTTTCCTAAGGAACTTTCCAATATCATGATTGTCTAAAGGAAGAGGAGGAAGGTGAACCAGAGTGTACTATATTGAGCCAGGGAATCTGAAAGGGGCCATGAGATTGGTAATACTCCCTGGCTCAAAAAAAAGCAAAAGTGAATCTTCTCTGGATGAAAGCCTTTTCATTTTAGGCCCCAGTTTTTACACATATTAAGATCAGCCAAATATGAGCTTTTATTAAGGACAGTCAAATTTATAAGAAAATAATCTTTTTAAGAGACAGAGACAGACAGCAAAAAGGAAATAGTGCCATTAATTTTATATGTATAAAATATTTAAAGAAATAAGGTATAATTATGTATGTGAAATATATAAAGAAACAATGCAATGACAAAAAAGATAAAGCCAAATGGATCTTTCAGAAATAAAAATAAATTGAGGGGCATCTAAGATGGTAGTATAGAAAGACCCTGAACTCACTTTCTCCCATGGACACAACAAATTTACAGCTACATATAAGTAATTTTCCTTGGAAGAGAACCTGAGACCTAGATGAAGTGCATCTCCACAACAAAAGACAAGAGAGATGCATGGACAAGGGTAGGAGAGGCAGAGACACAGCCTTACCTCGGACCCCACCCTGGACATGGTGACCCCACAATCAGGAAGTATCCCCCAATACAAAACTCTCTCTTGAGGAGTGAAGGGATTGTGCCTCATGTCAGGCATCCCAACCCTGGGGGCTAGCACTGGAAAGATGAGCTCCTACAATGTCCTGTTTTGAAAATCAATGGGGATTCAGACCAGGAGAATCTGAACTGCAGAGAACAGAGATTCCACTCTTAAAGGGTTTGCAAACAAACCCAAGCAAGCTGAGATCCAGTGCAAAAGCAACAGATTGAAAAATATCTCTACTATAAGTGAAGGGGACTCAGTTACTAATTTTAAAGTGGTTGGCGAGAGGCAAGAACCTGTAGGGATTCTATCCAGGAACAGAAGCACTGGTAGATGCCAGTTTTACAAACTCATTTTTACATGACAGAGCCTGTGGGCACCATTTTTGCTAGCCCTCCCCTCCCCACTCAATAGGCAAGCCGTAACCAACCTGGATGAGTGCCTCAAGCCCAGCCATTCTGCACAGAGACTGAATCACACCTGGAACAGACAAGCACTGAGCCCTGAGTCCTGCCCTTCCTACACAGCAGACAAGCCACATCCAGGTCAGATGAACACTCCAAGCCCTGACCCCCCAATGCAGAGATCAAGCCATAATAACCTCGTAGCCGGGACAGGTAAATGACTCAAATCCTACAGTGGCCAAGCCAGGCCAGGTAAACACCCTGAACCCCACTCTCCCCATGCAGCCACCACGACCCTATTACAGATAGCATGCCTGCACAGTGCAAGTGAGGGACACTCATAGCGTGCCTGGCTCTGGTGGCTGGGGGAGATTGCACTTCTGGGACACACAAAACAGCTCCTATACAAACCACTCCTTCAAGACAGGGAGGTAGTTATTTCAGGGAGACAGAGGAATATGTTCCAAAAACAAAAACAAAAACAAAAAACAGGCAAGTGTCCAGAAAAAGACCTTAATGGAATAGATAAAGAGTTCAAATTAGTGGTCATAAAAAGCTTACCAATCTCGGGAGATGAATGGATAAACACAGCAAGAACTTCAATAAAGAGACAGAAAATACAGGGAAGTACCAAACAGAAGTTATAACTGAGCCAAAATATACACTAGAGGGGTTCAACAGCAGAATGAAAGAAATAGAAGCACAAATCAGCAGGCTGGAAGACAATGCAATGGAAAACATCCAGACAGAGAAAAAAAAAAGAATTAAAAGAAGTGAGGATAACTTAAGGGACCTCTAGGACAATTTCAAACAGAATATCATTTGCATTACAGGGGTCCCAGAAGGAGAAGAGAGAGAGAAAGGGCCAGAAAAATTGTTTGAAGAAATAATGGCTGAAAGCTTTACTAATCTGCAGAAAGAAACAGACATCCAGGACAGGAAGCCCAAAGAGTTCTAAATAAGATGAACTCAAACAGAGACATACTGAGATACATTATAATTAAAAAAGTAAACGTTAAGGATAAAGGGAGAATCTTAAAAGTGGAAGAGAAAAACAACTTATTACATATAAAGGAAACTCCATAAGGCTATTGGCAGATTTTTCAGAAGAAACTTTACAGGCTAGAAGGGAGTGGCATGGCATAGTCAAAGTCCTGAAAGGAAAAAAATGCCAGCCAAAAATTCTGTATGCAGCAAAGAATTCAGAATTGAAGGAGAAATTAAGAATTTTCTAGATAAGCAAAAAGTAAAGGAGTTTATCATCACTCGACTGGCCTTACGAGAAATGTTAAAGAGACTTTCTAAGATAAAAAGAAAAGGCACTGGACTTCCCTGGTGGCGCAGTGGTTGAGAGTCCGCCTGCCGATGCAGGGGACACGGGTTCATGCCCCGGTCCGGGAAGATCCCACACTCCGTGGAGCGGCTGGGCCTTTGAACCATGGCCGCTGGGCCTGTGCGTCTGGAGCCTGTGCCTGCGCGTCTGGAGCCTGTGCTCCGCAATGGGAGAGGCCACAACAGTGAGAGGCCCGCGTACTGCAAAAAAAAAAAAGAAAGAAAAGAAAAGGCACTAATTAATAATAAGAAAACATACAAAAGTAAAATCTCACCAAAAAAGATAAATAAATAATAAAGATAGTGGATCAATCACTTATAAAGCATGGATAAAGGGTAAAAGACAAAAGTAGTAAAACTAATTAAAAATACAATAATTCATTAAGAAAGATATGTAAAATAAAAATATGTTAAAATGTATCATCAAAAATATAAAACATGGGGGATGGAAAATATAAAGCTTTGGAATGTGTTCAAAATTGTTACTATCAACTTAAAAGAGACTGTTAGATACATAGAACGTTATATGTGAACCTCACAGTAACCACAAAGAAAAAACTCATAGTAAATACACAAAAGAAAATGAGAAAGGAATCTAGACATAACATTAAAGAAAACAATCAAACCAAGGGAAGAGAGAAAAAGAAGAAGAAAGTAACAGAGAGGAACTACAAAAACAGCCAGAAAGCAATTAACAAAATGGCAATACCTATCAATAATTGCTTTAATGTAAATGGACTAAATTCTCCAATCAAAAGACATTGGGTGGCTAAGAAAACAAGTAAGCTCTCCAAGAAGAGATACTTGTGCAGAGACCAAAATGTAGTGAGACAATGAGCTATCCAGACATTGGCATAAGAGATTTTCAGGCATAAAGAGTAAGCAAAAAGGCAGGAGGGGATTTGGTGTACTCATAGAATAGAAAAGAGTCCAGAGTGGATGAGGAACAGGGAACAAAGGCCATGGAGTTGAAATACATTCAGAGAGATAGGCAGAGGCCAGATCTTGTATGCCATGGGAGGGACTTTGGGTAAGGTGTGTAGGAAAACCACTTGAAGGTTTAGAGCAGAAGAATGACTTGATATGATTGATGTATTAAAAGAATCTTGCTTACTGTTAAAGAATAGATTATAGGGTGTTAGGGATCACCAAGACTGAAAGTGGGGAGACCAGAGAGAAAGCTACTACAGTAGTCCACACAGAGATGGTGGGAGTAGTGGGAATGGTGAGAGTGATTTGTTCCAGAATATATTTTGAAGGTATAGACTACGAAACGTGTTGTATTGGATATGGATGAGGAGAGAAAGATGATGCAAGGATTATTTTCAAGGATTTTGACTTTAGCACCCAGGCAGATAGTGCTATTCACTGAAATATGAGAACATTGTAATAGGAAAAGATTTGGTAGGTAGTGTGGAGGTGGGGGGAGGTAGGAATCAATAATCCAGTTTTGGATGTGCTAGATTTGAGATATCTGCTAAACATCCAAGTGGAGAGGTTTAATAGTCATATGGTATATTTATAAAGTTCAGGAGAAAATGTACGGCTACTCAAAAATTGATCATTATCAGAACAGAGGCACTTAGAAGCTATGGAACTTAAAATTTCATGTAGGGCATGAACATAGAGGAAGAAAAGAAAAATCTGAGTCTAAGATTACTCCAATATGTAGAGATATAAAAGACCAGGATACAGAAAATGAGACAGATAAATGGTAGCTAGTAAAGAATGCAGAATTTTTTAGTATGAGATACAAAGATAAAACAGTAAAATAAATAAGCAAATCATGTAATGAGAAGGACTAGTTTTAGTGAATATTCCCAAAATTAAAATAGATATTTTTAAAGTAACTTCAATTTTTATTTATATTTTTAAATTTTCAATTTTATTTATACTAAAAAGAAAAATAAACAGTTTACCCATTTCCCCTCACACCCCACCTCTGATCTATGGTGAAGTCACTTCATTTTTTATCTTTGCTTACCTTCACAGATAGCAATATAATTGATAAATTCTGATAGAGACCGATGCTCTCACAAAACTGGATTGCAGAATGACCCAAGTAATTTTCTGAAAGAAAAATATATATGAAAACTTATACTGTATTGTCAGTGTTGCTGTTCTTATACAAATAGATGGATAAAATAATAGGAGCAATAACTTCTGTAAAAATACTTTTAAAACCAAATCAAAAATCTTAGAGACTTCCATTTTATTTAACCAAACATTGCAAATATTCATCAATTTAATTGCATCCTTGAAAAAGTGTTCAAAGTCCAGGCTTAACCAGAGCAAGTAATAAAACTCGAACAATGTTCTTAGAAGTTAACATACAGAGTTGGACCCATTAAAAAAAAAAAAAAAAACAAGAGTAAGGTGAAAAATACACATTGTGTGTTCCAAGTTAAAGCTTAAGTGACTAGAAGGATGAAAGTAATGAAAGCATATAGGTAAATGAAATGTTTGTTTCATTTGTTGAAATAAATCAACTGTAGTTCCCTAAACAAATCAAGGAGATAATATAGTGCCCGAAATGAAATGCTCAGTATATCTAGCTGTTTTTAGTGTCCATTCACAGGAGAGGAAAGGAGCAATATAGAAAACATCTCCTTTTCCCCATTCATTTCCTTTGATCTACGGAGGATTTGCACAGCTACTTCTTATTTATATCTCCCAACCAGACAAATAGTTCAGGCAATATGGGAAAGGGACCTCCTCAGCAGCTTCTGACAACTCTCTTTCCCTCTAACCCAAACCAGGAAGTCTGGGAAATGTACAAGCGCTTTCCATCCACTCCTCTACCATAGTCTATCACACATGCCCTTATGTCTTTGTAAGAAATCATGTTACCTAACAAGGGTAACCATGCCTGCCTTTTCAGAGCCTTACTACTGGGGATACTCCCTGTGAAATATGCAGCTTAGGAGAAGTAGGATACCAAATAGTGGAGATTGCAGGTTCTAAGAATTCTATACCGTTGAAATAACATAGAATATGATTCGCATTCTAGTAAGTTAGGAACCTACTCATATAGCTAATCAAAAATTCTCATTTTAAAATTTAAAGATCATTGCCTATACATTTAGGTATATTGTATTTTTAAAAGAAAACCTGTTTGTTTTCATGCTTTCCAGAGGTATTGCTTCAGATAATATGGGCATTCAAGGTGAATTTCAGGTACCAGTGTGGTCACATTACCTTAATTCCTGTGGCTGAAGTTGTGTGAATGAAAATATTTCAGCTCTCGCTGATGCTTTACTCTTGTAGCATACTGAGATGAATCCCAATCCTTTCCCTGCCCAATAAGCACAGATAGCTTCAGACAACACTGGTGAACTAGTGATACCTACACTAAGGGCATTCCTTTTTCAGTCACAAATTGTGTAACAGGTAACCCTGCAAACTGATGGTGAGAGCACTTAAAGGAACTGCTGTCAAAGGCGCACATTTTTGATAGATGGTTGGTTGGCTACAAGTGCATCTGGTTCGTAACACCTGGAGCGATTCTTTAACTTGAGCCTCTGCAGTGCAGTAGAGATTAAGAGTGCACAGCCTCTGGAGACAAATTGCTTAGTTCAAATTGGGCTCTACTGCTTTCAGACTATGGAAAAAGCAAGTTAGCTCATCTATACTTTATAAAAAGTGTAAATAAAAAGAGAATAACAGCAGTGCCTAGATAATAGGAAACCTGTGATGACTGAATGAATTGCTGTAAAGCAGAGGAAGCATTGCTTATTACAGTGGCTCGACAAATGTTATTTATTAATTACTTGAGAGCAAAACAAAATAGTGATATTATGTAGGTTTACTAAAGATTTAACTTTGGCACATGTGTAACAATTTAATTTATATAAACCCCACTTCATCCTCACTTAACTCTCAATTCTTGATAGTTTTGAGCTTGGTTTTGTTCAAGTCATCCTCTTCGTTGGTTCCATCCTTGCCTTCAGATGATAATTATCTTTATTTCTGTATATACCTACTTCCCTAGAGATAAGCTGGCAACAGGGGGCACTCAGACATCTTCTGAATTCACTTATTTTGACTGAAAAGTATAAGATTTTCTACTTTAACCTGTGGACTTTTTGTTTCTGATAAGCTGTGTTCTGTTTTGCTTGTATCTATGTTCTGTTTTGCTTGTATCTATGCTTGTATCAGGACTGAATGAGAAACTTCTAGGTTTTAGTAAACCATGGCTCTTCTTTTCACCTTTGACTTGATGAGCACACTGGAAATTTGTATCAATACTAGATTTAATTTTCCCCTAAGGCAAGGTTCATCTATTCTCCCTTGCTGTTTCCCTGTACTTCTCAGGAAACTTCTTGCCTCCAAGGGGAGTTTGCCGGGCTTCCTATGGTATAAGGAAACCCTTAGTGGTAGGCAGACTTTTCCTTGCCTTATTAAAAAAAAAAAAAAGTAGTAATGGAAACATGAAACATGACTGTGGAACTAAACCTCTACCAGCATTTCCTTGATTGTTGGTTAGAAATGAGACTGGACATTATGTTTAATATGTTTTAAACTTTAAATCATTCAATTATAGATGTCAATCCATATATTAATATAGAGAGAATTCATAGCTTTGATTTTTTTTCTATTCTCTACAACAAATATAAAGAAAAATCGTATTGCTCATGCAAGCATATAAAATTTCAAGAACTTAATATTTTCTCATCCTAGTTTATTCATGCCTTAGAAAAATAACTTCAGGACAAATATTTTATCATAGTACCTGCAATATTTTATCTCAGAATTGGCTGTGACTTTCCAGGTTCCTCTTTTTATTTACTTACTATTTCAATAGCATGGCCTAGTTTATAATACTGTCCTAAGGAATTTATATTTTCTGATAAAAATGTGTTAGGCAAAAAATGAGAAGAAGAAATACAGTGACTTTTTATTTCAGTTATACCAGTTGAAATAAAATTTCAATTTAATCAACATTTTAATATAGATATGACTATGCAGAATACAATTGTCAGTCCACATTATATCAGCAAGTCACTGACTATATTATAACATCATCAAATGCTCTTTTAAAAGAAGCTACATTTACATGATACCAAAATAATTGAGAAAAAGGGAAAATTTTGGCTGGTCATCTGCACTTGGACTCTTCATGCCAGTTATGTACTAGTGTCCCTTTTTTCTCCTAAGGTTTTATGTATCACACAGATGTATCTTACAGCATTGATGTCTCCTGTTTAGTAATGGGACAATATTGATTTAAACTTAAGTACTTTGGAGGTCTTGGTCACAGAACAGGAAGTATTGTGGTGATTAATCCTGGGGTAAATTTTGCTTGATATTTTAAAATAAATTTAGACTTAAAAGAAGATGTGCACAATACAAAAATTAAACATGAGAGATGTGAATAGAGAGGGATGATTACTATATTTTAAATTATCACTTTAGTTTCCATTACTGGAAGGAGTGATCAGATTCTTAGAATAAAGTTAAAACCAAGTACAAATGAACTGAAGCTTTGGAAATGCAGTCTCAGGTATATCTCATTTAGTGCTTTCATCTTCTTAGAGGAATACGACTATACTCATATTTTAGTATTAGGAAACTGAGCCCTATGTAGATTAATAAGTGGGTGATGCAGGATTCTAGATTAGGTCTTTTAACCCAGGACTGTGCTTGCTTTACTATACCATGTGAGGAGATAAACAATATAACATTAAATGGTAGTGTTTGACAGAGTATGACTGTGCCAGACAAAAAGTAGGAAACAGCATGGTGCCGTGGTTAGTTTTATATGTCAATTTGACTGGGCTGAGGGATACCACGAGAGCTGGTAAAACATTATTTCTGCATGTGTCTATTAGGGTATTTCTGCAAGAGATTAGCATATGAATCAGTACACTGAATAAAGAAAATTTGTTCTCACCAATGAAGAACCAATCCACTGAGGGCCTGAATAAAACAAAAAAGGCAGAGGAAGGGCTAATTTGCTTTCTGCTAGTGTTGAGATATCTGTCTTCTCTGGTACTTGTACAACAGTCTCAGACTGAATTACACCACTAGCTTTCCTGGTTCTCCACTCTCCGGCTTGCAGGTGGCAGATTGTGGGACTTCTCCACCTCCATAATCACGTGATCCAATTCCTATAATAAATCTCTCTCTCTCTCTCTAGATATAAATATATAGATACAGATATATAAATATATACATATAAATATATATAAAATATATTGTATCTGTATATATATATCCTATTGATTCTGTTTCTCTGGAGAACCCTAAATAATACATATGGGTGGTAAATATTTTGCCTATCTGACATGAGTTGCTAAAAGTTATGCTAGTCCCCTGAGAAAGTAAGTCCAAAACTCAAATCAATGACCTTCCACATAAAGAAATCAGAAAACTAGAAAAATTGAGCAAATTAAAAACCCAAGTAAGAAGATGAGAGTGAAAATCAATGAAGGAGAAAACAGAAAACAATAGAAAACTATTAAACCAAAGTCTGATTCTTCGAGAAAATAAATAAAATTAATAAACTTCTAGCCCAACTGATCAGGAAAAAAAGAAGAAACAAATTATCAATGTAAGGTATGAAAGAGGTGATGCCACTACAGATCTGTCAGATATTAAAATAATAATAAATATTATCAACAATGCTATATCAATAAATTTGAAACAGATAAAACTGACAAATTTATTGAAAGTGACAAAGTACCAAAGCTCATTGAAAAAGATATAGACAATCTGAATATTCCTATATCTATTTTAAGAATTGAATATGTATCTAGAAACATTCAAACCAAGGAAATGCTGGGCCCAGATAGCTTTACTAGGAAATTCAGTGAGTCAATTAAGAGAGAAATGATACAAAAATCTAGAAAATGGAAAGGTAGAAAATACTGTGCAACTCATAATATGAGGTATTATTCCAATACCAGGAAAGAAAATAAATATTCCTCATAAACACAGATGGGAAATTTTTTGTTGGAAATTTAGCAAATCAAATCCAACAATATCTAAAAAGGGTAATATATCATGACCAAATGAGGTTTAACCAAGTAAAACAAGTTTGGTTTAATATTTGAAAATCTATCGATGTAAACAGACTAAAAACAGACAAAATATGTGAGCATCTCAGTAAATGCTGAAAAAGCATTTAACAAAATCCAACATTGCTAATAAAAAGCTCTTAGCTAGGGCTTCCCTGGTGGCTCAGTGGTTGAGAGTCCGCCTGCCGATGCAGGGGACATGGGTTCGTGCCCCGGTCCGGGAAGATCCCACATGCGGAAGATCCCACATGCCTCGGAGTGGCTGGGCCCGTGATCCATGGCTGCTGGGCCTGCGCGTCCGGAGCCTGTGCTCTGCAACGGGAGAGGCCATGACAGTGAGAGGCCCTCGTACCGCAAAAAAAAAAAAAAAAAAGCTCTTAGCTAATTGGTAATTGAAAGAAGCTTTCTTACCTGATTTTTAGAAAAATCTATGAACTGTTAGTTAACATCATTTCTTTCTGAACTTGCTTACAGTTTCCATCTCTCTACTGACATTATCCATCTGATCTTGAAAGTTTTCTAATTTTTGCATTAGAATCCTAATCATATTAATCATAGTTATTTTAAATTCCTGATAATTCTAGTGTATGTGTCATCTCTGAATCTGGTTTTGATTGTTGTGTCTCTTCAAACTTTGTTTTTACTCACTTTTCGGCTTGGCTGCTGTTTTTTGTTGGTGGTCTTGAAATCTGGACATGCTGTTTTGGGTAATAGGTAATGAAATTAAAAAGCCTATAAATGTTCCATAGAGGAGATATGTTTTGTTTAATATTTGTTACAGCTATAAGTACTAGAGGCTTCAAATTCTTAAAATGTCCTTATTTCGTCTCCCTCCATGGCTTTGGGGTTTACCTTTGTTCTGTTCTTCAGAGACAGTCTGCATCTTTCAGATATTTCCACTGTTATAGTGAAGGCATTTTGAAGTGATGATGGGTGATGCAGAACAGGATGTTCTATGAACTTTTTTTAAAAAATCATTGTTTTAATAGGCCTGTATCTCAGAGTGAAGCCTTTCCAAGAGTTTTTGTCTCTCCTACACAGGTGTAGCTTTTTATCTCTCTCTTCCCTATATTCTTTTCCCTGGTGCAGCATTCTCAATCTATTTCCTTGAGGCCCTCTCACCTGTTGAGTATCATTTTTTATTTTTCCCTTAGGTGGGACAGAAAGGCTGAGGCAGGCTGGAGTGGGTGGAATTTTCTTTTGCCATCTGGGACAATGTTTTAGCAAAACCTTGAGGTAAGCCTTTTGGTAAAAGTCCTTCCCTCTGGAGAGTAGGTTTCTGTTAAGCAGAAGGGTCTAGGTAGAATTCACAATGGCTATTCTTTCCCTCCCCCTTCCAGAGCTAGGAAGAGATTTTTCTCAGTTCCTCATCATGAGGACCCATTGGGCTTCCTAGAGGGGAAGTCCATGAAAGAGAAGGGGATCCTCTGTAACTGCAGCCTTTAGAATTTTCTCACTTTCTCACACTAGTCTGTACTTAGTCTCCAGAAATTTGTCAAAATTATTAGTTAAGGAAATAGTTCTACCAATGTATGGTGTTAAGAATCTTCTGCCTTATGTAAGCAAATCTTGGAGAGTGATTCTCTCTGAATTCATCTTTCTATCTAGGTTTCAGGGTGGTGGTTTTCTCTGAAAACTCTGTTCTCTGATATAGAGTCCTAATCATATTAATCACATGAGAAAGTCGTTGATTTTTTTTTTTTTTTTTTTTTTTTTTTTTTTTGCGGTACGCTGGCCTCTCGCTGTTGTGGCCTCTCCCGTTGCGGAGCACAGGCTCCGGACGCGCAGGCTCAGCGGCCATGGCTCACGGGCCCAGCCGCTCCGCGGCATGTGGGATCCTCCTGGACCGGGGCACGAACCCGTGTCCCCTGCATCGGCAGGTGGACTCTCAAACACTGCGCCACCAGGGAAGCCCGAAAGTCGTTGATTTTGTCCAGCATTTATCTGTAAGGAATGGAGTGACAATTTTCAAACTATATGTGGGAGCTAAAAATGAAAGTGGTATAACCACTTTGGAAAACAGTTTGGCATTTTTTTTTAAGTTAAATATACTTCTACCATATGACCTATTCATTCTACTCCTAGGTATTTTCTCCAGGAGAAATGATAACATGTCCATGCAAAGACTTGTACAGAAATGTCCTTAGTAGAATTGTTCATAATATCCAAAAAGTGGAATTAATACAAATGTACATCAATTGGTGAATGGATATACAAATTGTGGTATATCCAATGCAGTAGTATCCAATGGAATAGTACTCAGCAATAAAACTAACTGTTGATACATGCAATGACATAGATCAATCTCAAAATAATTAAGAGTGAAACGAGTCAGACAAAAAAAATCTATTCCATGATTCCATTTTTATGAAGTTCTAGAAAATGCTAATTAATCTATAGTGACAGAAAAAAAGATTAATGTCTATATATGGATGAACAGGATGAGGAGGGTTAGTTGGAAGGAATTACAAAGAGCACAAGGAAATTTGGGGGGGTTATGGCTGTGTTTTCCTCTTGATTGTAGTGATGGTTTCATAGGTGTATACATGTTTTAAGACCTATCAAATTATACTTTTAACATATGCATTTTACTCTATATCATAGCTCAGGAATGCTGCTAAAAAAAAAAACTAAACTCCATAATTTCTTTGACACTTCTCCCATCAAAGGGTGGAATGTAAGTTTCCATCCCTAGATTATCAGCTGACTTTAATTAATTGCTTTTAACCAGTAAAATGTGGAAGATTTGTACCTTGATGTCTTTCAAGGCTAATTTGAAAAGGTGATACACCTTCTGCTTGCTTCCCTCCCCTTCTCATGATGCTTTTCCTTGGACCCCCACCACCATTTTGTAAGCATAGAAAGCCACATGTAAAGACAATATTGAAATGTTCTGGCCAAAGGCCCAGCTAACATTCTAGTGAACAGCAGCATCAATTCTCAATCGTATGAGTAAATGGTACCCCACATGACTCTGATGCCCCAGCCTTCAAGCTGCCTCAAGTGATGCTGAGTGAAGTAGAAATGGGTTCTTCCTATATAGTCTTGTTCAAATTGAAAATTCATAAACAAATAATTTTTATTTTAGCCATTAAGTTTTAGGTAGGTTCGTTATCCAGCAGTTGATAGATAGAATAGGTATTTACTGGCATTATTTGTCTTTCTCTGTTCTCTGTTACTATAATAGATGATGTGACTTCTGATAAGTGTATGTGTGAGTATGTGTGTGGGAGGATATTGACCATTTAAAATGTGCCAACGAGCAGATTCTAAAATCTATCAACATATACCCTGCTAATATGACAATTTCATGCAAATCATCTTTTAGGCTTTTATTTCAAACACCTGAATCTTCTTTGAGGGAATCTGTGAGATACTACTAAATTTAAATTACATTAAGAAATAAAACAGGAAAGAATTATATCTACACTGAACTTAAGGAGAATCAAGCCTTCCCTCTAAATCTTCTAGGATTCAAATAAATATAAAACACTTTTTTGGAATCCCATATATTATATGCTCATTTATCATAAAAAATAGTTGTCTATACATGCTAAAGCATAAAGGGAATTAATATGTTCTACTTCTATTTTTGAAAACCAGTATTTTTAATTCTTATGACAAAGTGATTAGGCTCTTTTGAGGTTGGATTGCATTTTTAAGCTTTGCTTTATTACAGATATTTTCTGATTCCTTGATCTAATAAATTGAATCTAATTTCTGAAGTCACTCCTCTCCATATTATTCAGAACATCTGACCCAAAGTATAACCACATGTTGTGGAAACCACTATCATCACCTAAACCCAGTGTCTATTTGAACTTTTAGACTAAATTTTATGGCCATTTGGCTCTTCCCACTGTTACCTAAGTTGTGTTTATATCAGGGTAATCAGGAGAAAGTTCATATAAACTATGACATTAATGTGGATTTTCAAGGGGGGATAAACTTTTAATAGGTATTTTCTTGAGCCATATAAAACCGTATGGCATTTTGTAGATAAAAACGAATACTTAATGCTAATTTCACATACTTCTACCTTATTACGTAGAATGGCAAAATCCTCCCTAGTGACAGCAAAGGTTAGCATAACATTGGAATTTTTAGTATCTCTGAAGACTAAACATGTGAAGTATGTCAATCTCATCCGAACTTTCGTAAGAGTAAGGAGCTCATTCTGGTCTGCACTACCATAGCTTAGAGGTGAAGAGCATGGGTTCTGAGGTGGATCACCTGGAATTGATTTCTATTCCATTCCATACGATGTGTCCCTGGGCAAATAAGTTAATTTCTCCATGATTCAGTTTCCCCATCTATATAGTGGAGTTACTGATGATGCCTTCACCATAAGATGGTTGTTACTATGTAAAATGTTAATTTATGTAAAATGCTTGGAAGAATGCCTAACACATAGAAAATATTAAATAAATAATTTTTGACATTAAAAATAGAACTAATACAGGTAAATATTTCCATTCATTACACAGAACATCCCAACAGTGATCTGATGGACAAATTAAAACACAGTTTTTGAGAATTATGGAACAACTTGATAGTAGGCAGTGGTGTTTAAATAACAATGAAGTTTCACACCAAAAAAAAAAAATCTTAAGCCTAAATACCCACTTTTTCCAGTTGTGTCCAAAGGGACAGTTACTATTGTAGGTTGAGAGCACATTATGAATTATGGAAAGCTAAACATATTCCTAAATACATATCACTACATAATATGTAATAATTATTACATATTACCAATATTACTAACACTCAATTTACTATAAGTAGCTGTTCCTTGGATTAAAAATCACATGTAACCTATGAAAATCAAAATCTAAATATACATTTGAACTTGAGAAGAATTAAACATATATAAGGTAAAAGGTTTAGTTTCAAATTGAGCAGATTTGTTTTTTAAGACAAGTGTATAAAACACTTGCATGAGACAAAGCTGACCAAATGTAGGCCAATTCCTCAGTTTATTATCCTGAAAAGGATTAATTGGGTCAAAATTTCATACTGATCTCCTGAAAACAAGAGAGAAATAGCAGTGTACATTTTTTTGCGGGGAGGTGCATAAAAAGACTTGGGAATATATAAAACTCCCAATTATCATTTTACATGATCCAAATCTTGGATTGTAAAAACATAGCTCATCTTTACGTTAAACACATATTCAATCAGTCAATCGATAACATGCATGTACAGAGTTGGTTAAATAGTATTTCAAATTGTTGACATTCTGAAAATATTTCCTCAATCGTTAATTTACATTTAAAAATGAAGATCAAAAAAACCTTTATTTTGATTATTAGTGATAGTGAGCACAACATAAACTAACATTCAAATTTGATTAGATCTGAAGGAAATTTCATTTCTAATCTCCCTAAAAAATAGTCAAGATTTTTTTTTATGAAACATATATTATTTACAACAAATGTTACAGGTTTTAATACATCCTAAAACAGAGACATAAATCAACTCCACACAGCATTAACTTTTGTAATCCTGGCTAGGGGCAGCTAACTCAATTATAGGAACAAAGCAAGTTACATAAGGAAATGAAAAAGCCAGTTATTTTGAGAAAGGAAAGTGATTTCTCCCTTAGGATGAAGCAGCAGCTTCTCAGCTCCAAATAATTGCTGTTTGGGGCTGTTGGAATGTTGTAATGTGGGATAGAGTTAAAACTTCACTTTTTCACAAGAAACTGGAAACCCATCATTTCTCTGCTTTTTAATGTTGGCAACAATTCTAAAGAATTTTAATTGTGATACAGGACAAACAAAATATCTCTGCAGACCAAATTAAGCCAGCTGACCACCAGTTGGTGTGTCCACACCAACACTCATCATATTTTCCTGCCTCTGCAGGTTTGCTCATTACCTTCCCTCAGCTGAGAATGCACTTTCCACTCAGATCACTACATGTGAACCTCCCAGCTAAATATTTACTGTCTGCATGAGCTCTTTCCCCTGGGTTAAAGATGGAAATAATGCCTGCTTCCCTAGTGTTTGTCAAACACTTCCTCAGTGCTTGTCTACCACTCGTATCACAGATCTTACATATAATTGATGTATATCTGTGCCTGATTCTAAAACCTTAAAAGCATGAATGATTTCTTATGAAATTTGATATCTACATTCATTTAGTAAATACCTTTTACATAACAGTGTTTAAATATATAATGAACGAATAAATTCTAGCATTAGTCTCTTCAAAATAAGCTAATGTAGAGTGGTGGATGTCAAGTGGAAACATTATAATAATTTCTAACATTTTAAAATAACTGCATAAAAGATTTATATTTTAACATCATCTGAATTCATGGGGATAGGTATTGAGGCAATGGGGAGTATGTAAGCACACACAAATGGATATTTAGGCTTAAACCATTTTAATAACTGACAGTAACAGTTCTAAAAATAATCCTTTAAATTAATACAATGAAATATGTTTAATGCCTCAAAGGATCAAAAAGCAATATTTTTCCAAATTTATATTTGAAATAATAGAACTATCTTATATGATTTAATACAAATGATACAGCTTTATCAAACTTGATAATTTGTATTTGAATAGAAGTCTAAAATGTCTCATTACCTTCCTGTGAATTATTTGATATTGACCTTCACTTAGCCAATGACATTGATTCATTTCTTGAGCTCCAAGTTATGGAAAAAACCTTTATTGAACACACATCCTACCTCTATCCTTTTCCATTGTGCTATATTTCAAACCTAACCAAAAGAACAAGAAATCAAGTTTCAAAGGTACTAAAATCCCCTATAAAGAGGAGATATAGAGCATGATTTTCAAGAGCAATTTAATAATTACAAATTTTGAAATAAAACTAACAGCAACATAATAAATTTAGTATCCTACATGTGGAGTTCATTTATATTTCCAAGTCTCATAGGCAATGAAATCTTGACAAGCTCTAAATGTTAATGCAGTGAGCTCTTAAAAACATTCATTTCAGGGCTTCCCTGGTGGCGCAGTGGTTGAGAGCCCGCCTGCCGATGCAGGGGACACGGGTTCGTGCCCCAGTCCTGGAAGATCCCACATGCCGCGAGCGGCTGGGCCCGTGAGCCATGGCCGTTGAGCCTGCGCATCCGGAGCCTGTGCTCTGCAGCGGGAGAGGCCACAACAGTGAGAGGCCCGCATACCACAAACAAAACAAAACAACAAAAAAAAAACATTCATTTCAGGCCAATTCTTAAACCAATGACAAAACTCTAATGTTTAAAACAACAGTATTTCCCTTATTTTATATAGTGCTACCTACTTTACAATAAAAATAAGTTACCTACTTATTTCTCATGTATTATCTCATTTGATAAATACAACTCTGCTAAGGAGGAAAGGGAAAAACCTGATATCCACTTTAGAATTGGAAACCAATTACCAGGAAATGAGGTGACTTGCTGAATTTTAACTGTTAGCAAGCAGTGGAGGCGGGGCTAGGCCCCGGGTCTCCTGATAACATCTCTAGGGTTCTTTACACTCTACCCTTTAGCTTATCACAGATGTAGAGTACAATCATGGAGCATATTAATATAATATACACTTTGTAGCAAGAGTGGGATGGCGGTTATCTAATCTTTTTTATTTTAATTTAAAGAAAATTTTGCTAAACTTACCAAGGAGATATTAAAATCCATTTCTGCATAATAGGACCTAGATGGAGGATTTGTTAGTGCTTTCTTGGCGTCTACTCTAACTCTTCCCCAGTAGTTCCAGATTTTTATTTAATGAAGGTGTGCTTCTGGGGAAACCGAATCTTCTCAGCTCCAATTTTTTTTTTTTCTTTTTTTTTTTTTTTTTGCGGTCTGTGGGCCTCTCACTGCTGTGGCCTCTCCCGTTGCGGAGCACAGGCTCCAGACGCGCAGGCTCAGCGGCCATGGCTCACGGGCCCAGCTGCTCCGCAGCATGTGGGATCTTCCCGGACCGGGGCACGAACCCGTGTCCCCTGCATCGGCAGGCAGACTCTCAACCACTGCACCACCAGGGAAGCCCTCAGCTCCATTTTTAGAGCAAGTGTCCTAAAGTAAGAAAGTAAGCCAATCAGCGCTTCTTTTCCTGTTTCCAGTGATTGGTACTGTTTGAGGCATCTGAACTAAGTTGACCCAATCACTGTGAAACCAAGAGATTTGCTATGAATGATGATATAACTGAAGAATAATGTAGTCTTGGAAGCCTGGGATCACCAGAGGAACATCATTTAAAATAAAGCCAATATCTTTTAAGGTAAATCACAGAGATAAAAACTGAACTCTTAGTCATATCACTGAGCCTTGCATGACCTACTTCAGTTACATGGGCCAGTAAATTATTTAGGCAAGTTCAAGTCAGGTTTTTAGTTATTGCCAACCGAAAATGTTCTAATTATTGATGAATTCATCAGTTCTGGACTGAGAGTAGTTCCAGTCATTCTCAGTAATCCATTCATATGTTTAAAAGAAACCGCTCTTAGGGATATGACCAAAATTCCTCAGGCTACTGTCAGTGAGTATATTATGCCTACTGACTTTTATTCTATACAGATTCCTTGATTTCTAGAATTCTCAGTAAAGTCACATGACTATCACTTCTGTAGAAGGAATTTTTGTTTACTTCTTAATTCACACTCTAGTCTTAGTTCCTCCAACTAAATAACCTCAATCCCTTGTCTTTTTTAATTGGTAGGACTTATTTTCAAGACTTTACTTATCTTATGAGTACACTCTAATCTCTCATTGATGTATCCATATAATTATTAAGTGGGCACTACAACGGGATGAAATATTAATCTTGAACTCTATTAAGTATTTGGGGACAATGTAAATTGAGAAAATCTGTATTTTTTCAAGAATATACACCTCTAGTCATAAAACTTGCTTTTCTAATATCATATGACTTAAAGTTTCTTTGTATTTATTTCATAGAACAATTCTCATTAATAGTTTTTGATTAAAATAATGATTGGTTCTTAAATTGCAAGATATAACAAATTCCTTGAGCATTTTTCTTACTTTTTTATTTATTAAATCTGCCCCCTACATTTTGCATGCTACATTGCTTAATAGAAACATTAATACATATTTTTACTTAATCACCACATGTTTTTACTGGTCATCAATTCCATTGTTATGGAACAAGCAAAGCAAGATTTTTGAGAAAAAATACATGAATTGAAAAATATTTAGAGATATTAATTCATAATATATCAATGAGTACCTATCATTTTCCTTGACACGTAGGGCTATTAGCATTAATAATAAACATTAATGATAGCCACCACCTATTGGGGACTTATGATGAGCCAGACACTGTTCTAAATGCTTTACCTATATTAACAATTCTCTTAATACTTACAATAACCCTATGAGACACGTATTCTAATTTGGTCCATTTCTTAGATAAGGAAACTAAATGTCTTAAGCTTCTATACAGAACTATTTAAGACTCTTGACATAGGGTTACACAACTAATAAGTGTCAATGGTAGGATTCGAACCCTGGCAGTCTAACAAACGCCATAAAATCTGGGAGCATACACCTAGCTCCAGTTCCCAGGGCTCTTGATTTATGGGGTCTTAAATTTACCAAGTGGGTATTAACTGTCTAGAAAAGTCCCAGATGGTGGTAATTTAAGATAGACCTTCTTCACCTTTCCAGAGCTAATCAGCCCTTGGAATAAGGAAAGTAGAGATAGGTACAGAACCAGTGGCTATTAAGCATTTATTATTTTAAAGGAATTAGGCATTTATCTCTTTGAAGTGTAGAATAGTCTGGCCATCTTGGGGTAAACTAGAACATCAGCAAGAGGAGCAGAGTTTACAGCTTTGCCCAGTTCTTCACGTGGCTTCCCAGATTTACCTCAATATTTTTAACTGAGTGCTTAGAATGGAGGGACTTTGTAACCAAAGTATATCTCAAGTCAGGGCTTAACTGGCAAACAGATCCCAGCTATAAACCAGAACCTTGAAAACCAACTTCTTCCCCAAAGGATTGGTGCTACAACCCATTTGTTATAGCAGCAATTTGAAAAGGAAGAGAAACCTTTAAGCTTATATTCCACCTATTTGAAAATTTAATATAATAATGCTTTTCTACAATTTACAACCAATAGATTTTTACTGAATTGTTTTAGGAATGTTCTTGCTGACTATGATTGTATGGCTGTGTTACAATGTTATTCAGCTGCTTGGCTTCAAATTCTGGAATGACTTGAACGGGAAAACAAATGACCTAACTGAGAGCAGAATTTAGTTTATTTGGCTGATGATCAGGGCCTTATATTTTTATAGCTGTTGGAATTCCTTGTCAATACGTTTATCAAATAGCTGTGCTTTTAACCCCTAGAAGGATATATCATGAGTGTGTCTTTAAAAGGAAAGACTCTATTAAGATTACCATTAAAATGACTATCAACTTTTAAAATGATTGATGTTTAGCTGATGCCTCAATTCTTTATCTCAGAACTTCTAAAAATGTAAGATGACTAGATCCTTAATACCAGACTACAATCTCACTGCTATTGCCACGTGGAATGATAATCAGAGTCAGTCAAAAAGTGATGTATTATTGTGCTAACTAAAATACATCCGTGGAGCCAACTTGCAAAATAGGGGGGAAAAAAAAAGGAATGAAAAAAAAATTAATGAAGACAACCTTTTGGTTTGAAAACATTAGATAAGAAATTCTATTTGCTCAAATGTTTCCCTTGAATTTATAATTGCTATTATTAACATTATTTTGAAAGGAAAGTCAAGAAATTTTTTTCTTCTTGCATAATTTCACCCACACTTCTTTGTTTATATGCTCTAAAATAATAACCATAGCTGCCAGTAGAGGTTTAGGTATTTTATAAACATCAATCAACGTCACAGCTAGAAGTAGAAGAATCACAGAATATAGCAGTAAATCCTGAAGTGCCTTTTCTATGACACTAGTCAGTTATTTCATTAAGGAACATTTAAGTAAAATGCACTGCATCTTTATCGGGGCAGACAAGGGTTATAGAGATGAGGAAAGGAAGGGAAAAATAGATTCCTTTGATATCTTATTTTATTTTATCTTTTGCGGTCCGCGGGCCTCTCGCTGTTGTGACCTCTCCCGTTGCGGAGCACAGGCTCCGGACGCGCAGGCTCAGCGGCCATGGCTCACGGGCCCAGCCGCTCCGCGGCACGTGGGATCTTCCCAGACCGGGGCACGAACCCGTGTCCCCTGCATCGGCAGACGGACTCTCAACCACTGCGCCACCACAGAAGCCCCCAATATCTTATTTGAAAAAAGCTTTAGATGTGATTCTAACTTTGCTTCTTCACCTTCAGGCCAAACCAGCACAGCTCTTGAGCTCTAGAGATTCTGGTAAACTGAGACAGAAATAGCTGAGAGTGTTTGTGCTTGTAGATTGGAAGCAGATGGAGTGATTTGCTCAAATAATATGCTAGTCTCTGGTTTCCTCTTATTCTCACATGTTCTAATGCATGGGGTGAGGTGGAGGATTGGGGTTTCTGGGTTTTTCCCCTCTTGAAGAAAGACTATTTAGCGTAGGAGCCACAGGACATGGAAGAGTACCCATACAAGTTGTAAGTAGTTGTTTCAAAAGAGGCAATCCAAAGAGGGTGCAGGTGAGGATAATAGTGCTTTTAAATTATTTGTCCCTTTCACTCCAAGTCTGAAACCATAAAAGCACGGTGAGTTGTTTCCTGACTCACAACAGAAATGGAATAAGCAGAAGGACCCTTGAGCTCTCCTTAGTGGTTAAAGTGTTATTAAAGTTTCCTACATCTAGAGCTGAGGCACTGAGCCTAGACAGCATAGAAGTCTCTTCTTGAAAACTGCAAACACACTGTAGTTTCTGGAAGTAAATTAATACTTCCTGTGGACTCTCCAGATTACCTTAAATGTCTCCCATGAACTCCTGTATATCTTGGAATCTATACAGCTCAGTATTACTCCTACTAACTGCCTCAAGAAGGAAAACTTGTGAAGAGAACTGATAGCTTATCTCTAGAATGCTCTCTCAAAATTGTGTTAGTTTTAAGCTTCCAATATTTGATTCAAGAAAGCAAGCCAGTGTCTCACTATAGGACGTTGAATACCTAGCTCACCCATATCACTGGTCTACAAACTCTTAGCACAGTGTGGACTTTAATACTCCACACGGCCTTATGTGAAATATTTTTAATGTCATCTTTGCCTAAAACAGAGGTTATCAATGGAGACATCATTTTCTGCTGGCAGTAGTAGAAATGTGCAGAGTCCCTTGATAAAACTAATAAATCGGGCTTCCCTGGTGGCGCAGTGGTTGAGAGTCCGCCTGCCGATGCAGGGGACATCGGTTCGTGCCCCGGTCCGGGAAGATCCCACGTGCCGCGGAGCAGCTGGGCCCGTGAGCCATGGCCGCTGAGCCTGCGCGTCCGGAGCCTGTGCTCCGCAACGGAAGAGGCCACAACAGTGAGAGGCTCGCGAACCGCAAAAAAAAAAAAAAGAATCCTCCTCATACACCTTATCTCAACAGGTAAAATTATGTCACATGGTGTGAGTCATCCAAGAGCAGTCAACTCAGAGATCTGGAAAGTATACAGTATATCTCTATTACCTGGGCATTGTTGCTGTTTTGCTCTGGAAGAGTCAACATCCTTCAGTAAATGAACTGAAGATTTCAAATTTACCCAGAGTAGTGTTGAATTAGATACTTCCATATGACGCAGTTAATCCCCAAATGTATCCATGTTTCCTTAAGTTACATACTACTTAAACCTTCATGAAGTAAAGTTTAAATATCAGGAAGAAAATAAAAATTTATGCAACTGAATAAAGTGATTCAAAAATAATTTCTAGGGTTTCCCTGGTGGCGCAATGGCTGAGAGTCCGCCTGCCGATGCAGGGGACTCAGGTTCGGGCCCCGGTCTGGGAAGATCCCACATGCTGCGGAGCGGCTGGGCCCGTGAGCCATGGCCGCTGGGCCTGCGCGTCCGGAGCCTGTGCTCCGCAACGGGAGAAGCCACAACAGTGAGAGGCCCGCGTACCGCAAAAAAAAAAAAAAAAAAAAAATTGCTAGAATTTTTGTAAGCAATTCAAAATAATTAAAACAGTTTCTATCTTAACAGATTTCAAAGGGAGTCTTTGGATTTAGTCTCCAGAGCCAATATTCCATTTGGAAAGCCTCTAACTCACAATGAAAACTGCTGTATTTGTGATTAGGTGAAGTATTTCTTTCAAATTGATAGTTTTTGGAATACCTCTCTGAATTTTTTATAGTTCTGGGATTCCTATCATTTTATCTACTATAAAATGCATAATCTCCTTAAACTGAAAAAAGCCAAATCAGGCAACTCTTGCAACTATATATTTTTTTTCTTCCCCTGAAAGGCAAATTCAGTTATTCTAAACTATTTATTCTAGAAGCTTTTTAGATAGTCTCAAAATACAGTCTAATTTATTGTCATGAAAAGAAGTCCTTATCCCCCCCAGGTTATAAATACTTTTATATGTTGAATGTCACCTTAATATTATACTAAGCTTCTCTCTTAACAGAGTATACGAATGAATAATTCAATTTAATATCTTTCATGAGAAGCAAGCAGATTTTAGACACAATTACGCCACTGCTGTGTCTAACCTCACTCTCGTCTTACCAAGAAAATGGCTAATAACAGAATAAGCTCTTCACTGTGCTCATTGATCTTGCCTTGATTCCACAAATAGATTCTGACTGTGTTCCAGAATGAACAGTCTTGATATAAATCCTTTGCTATTAATGCATCAACAAAGCCTGTACCATAATATTACTCTAAGTCTCAGATCCAGGAGAAGTTTCTGGCAGGTAAAATTCCCTTATTGTATGTCATAGTGCATGAATTAGCCTCACCCTTGTTTTTTTTATAATATCTGAATAATCTACAAGCTATTTTAGATTAATACCCTATATCAAGTAGACAAAATGAGCGTCCTCTTGCATGTTGGTAGTTTTTATTATTAAAAAAAAAGATTCAATATAAAAAACAAATTAAATTGTTGGCTAATTTTTGCCAGAAAGAACAATTTAGTATCAATAAAATTAAATTTGAATCATGATTTTTGACAGAATTTGTCAACGCTTAATACTAAATTCCTCTTCTAACAGATTAACTAATTCTACCATTTGGAGATATTTTGCTGTAATTCAACCTGAAAGGTCTACCCCTACCAAAAAACAGAATGGGGGTGTCAGGTACTTGTGGATGTTAACGAACAACAAGGAGATCAAATAATAGTGGCATATCTTAAAAAGAAAAATTATGGCAAAATCAGCTTTTCCATGTTTTATGTTGCAATACATTGAAAATTTGCCCAAAGAACTTGGCAGTGAAAATGTTCTCTTTTGAAAATAAAAATGGCCCTGCCCCCAAGTTCTGCTATAACTCATTTCTCTTTCGAAATAAGTTGGCCCTTTACCACTTGGTTTTAATTCTTTATAATTACTCCTACCTACTTTCTATTATCAATATAACCTATTATTTTTGAAAGAAATTTTTGATTATTTTAAGTATTAGTAACCCTCCAATCCTTAAAAAGTAATAGATTATCACTTTTTAAGTTTTATTTTTTATATATTTATGTATGTATGTATGAATGCATGTATGTATATATTCATTTTGTCTCATGTTATTTATTGAGAAACTATAACCTGCCCAGGACTGTGTTGTGGACAGAAAAGAGCATACTTAAAAAGCTTTCCCCAACTTATTCATGAACTGTGACACCAGGACTCCGCTACCCTGGGACACTCCAGCAGACACTTTCTGTATCCTAAGGGGTTTCCTTCAGTCTTGTGTTCCTCAGATGCAGATGCTTTTCCTTCAGTTCTGGGGCAGCTCCAGGTCTGGTCTGAAGAAAGAGCCAAGTCTGCTGTCTTTTCAGCTCTTTGTCATGTATATAATTTAGTGTTATGAGTCACTTTAAATCCATTTTGAAATTAGTCATGGTCTAATTGTGTTTTCTTACAAATAACAAAAATCACACTTAATGTCTTTTTCCAGTCTCTTCATATTAGACCATGTTTGGATCCTGTGTGTAATGTCAGCCACCATCTCCATTTTCCTATCATCCGTCAGTGCCTAAAAGAGATCAGCATCTCTGACTCTTCATCACGTAAGTTGATTGTTTACAAAAAACAGCTACATTCCCTTTATGATATCTGTTTCTTTTGCTCAGAGTAAAATTTCTAGTTTCAGGTTCAGGTTATCTATAAGACAAAGGACCATAATGATAAAAGTAAATTATTGCCAAAATAAAATAGATTCCTCTCCAGGCTAATATGAGAGGGGAGGAAGAAAAGATTTATTATATACAAATTACAGTAACAATTAGAATTTATATTATTTAGATGTTTCCCTCCTTAGGCACTGTCATAATATGAAAATGCCCTAATTTTAGGAATACTTTGAAATTTTTAAATTATTTATATTACATAATTAATGTGATTTGCTATCATTTTGGTTTTTGAATTATGTTCTCAAAAGTTGTCTATTGGATTTACATTTATAAATAGCAGCTGTTCAGACTGTGTTAATTCTTAAGGAGCTTTCTTATTAAGTGGAATTAAAGAATTTCTCATTTGCTTATATCTGGTAGTAAAAGATCTACAGATTACTGATATAACTTTTGAAAAAACTATGTGCTCAGATTGCCCTCCAACATCTTTTTAAAAATTAATTATATCAAAAAAAATTAATTATATCTATAGTAATCATCCTTAAATTCAATCTAAATAATCTTTTAAACTTGTTTTGAAATAGTGAAAATTTCCAAGGACATTTGGAGTAAATTATTTCTAAGAAAAGCACAAAAATAGTAAAATCTTTTCATGAATAATGTCTTATCAGTATATCCCACTTTCTGTATTTGTGTTTTTTTACCTACTGAAGACCTCCTGGAGGTAATTTATACACTCTGTATATAGAAGGATTTTAATATTCAGTCAGTCATCTCTTTACTTAGGAAACACATGTTGAACTCCATCTATCTGATAGGTAATATACTAATCAGAAAGAATGCTGAGACAACTGGGAGGGAGGAAATATATTGGGACATATATAAAGAAAGAGTTATGAAAGTATGAATTATATTATAAACCTCTGTATAATATTTAATATATCATACTGTTAGATTATAGTATATATACAAAATATTATAATATACTTCAAATGTGCAATATAATATGAAGAATGATACAACAAATATCTCTGTAGCTACTGCTCAGGTTTAATATAATTTAGCATTTTCATGTATCATTTCCCATTTTTTAAAAAAAAACAAAGCGTTACAGATAAAATTGAAGCTGTACAGCTCTCTTGGAGTCTCTCTCCTTCTTTCCCCAGAAGTAGTCACTACCTTGAATTTGTTTCATTTTGCCATTCATCCTTTTATATTTTTAATATATTGGATTCTGAAAGAATACATAGCTTTAATTTTCATATTTTCATACTTTCGTGAACGGCATTCAACTTTATGCACCTTTACTTAATCCTTTTCCCATAGCAATATTATGCATTTGAGATTTATCTACATGAAATTAATTCCAGTAGTTTGCAAACAAAAGCTTTGATTTTGTGAGCATTCTTACGTATGTTTCCCTGTTAGTGTGTGAAAGCATTTCTCCAGGGTGTACTCCTGGAAATGGAATTGCTTGGTGGAGTATAAGGTAAATTTGTTCTATAACTTTTCCAGAACGGCTGTACCAATTTACTCTTCTACCAACTGTATAAAAGTTTATGTTTTGAATTTTCATCCTTGCCAACCGTTGTATCTTCAGACTTTATATGTTTTGCCAAACTGATGAGCATGAAACAGTAACTTGTTGTTCTGATAAGTGGAGAAATGTGTTCCTTTACATAGATTTATCAGCTTCCTGATTTTCCTCGTGTGTATATATTCACTGTTCCTATTTACAGACTAGTTTTCTATCAGGTTGTCAGGTTTTCTTTTCACATTTAATATTAAAAATCTAAAATCAAGGATAGCCACTGATAGCAACTAAAGCACCATATTAGTTTATATTATAGCTTTTAAAGTCCTTAATAGATGTCAGGAGAACTGAATCAGCTAAAGTATATAAAGCATTTATAAACCTGGGCACATGATATGCAAACAATAACACTTACCCCATCATCCTCACCACCATCATCATCATCTTCATCACCATCATCATTATCTTCATCATCCTCATAAGTTACTATCATCATCACCATCTCATTCTCATTTTATTCTTATTCTATATCAAATTACCATATGTGTATATGTTTGTTTCCAGGCTCCATATTTAATCACCGTTTTTCTTCCAGTTATTCCATAACTGGTATATATTTTCTATTCCTTTAATTTTATATTTTCTATATGATTTTGTTTAACATGTGTGCTTTATAAGAAGCATATTTTAGGACTTTAGTTTTAAATCCACTTATTTCTAACTTTATAGGTATATATACATATAGATCATATAATATTAGACTTTGGGTAAAGTCTAATATGTATCTTTGAAATCTAGGATTTTACTTTGGGTAAAGTCTAGATATATCTTTGAAATCTAGGATGAATATATGTGTGTAAAAATATAGGTATTCTTCATAGTACTGAAAAAAGTATGTCTCATGTATACATGTATACATCTCATAAATATTTTTGGGGTAGGTGACGCTTAAAGAAACAAAAATGGGAGGCCAAAGAGCTAGCCCTTGCCCAAGTTAGACAATTATATGTGAATGACAAGGGGCAGAATAGATTTGAAAATTTATCATGCAATGAAAATGTTTTCAGTGTGTCTTTCATAAAAGTATTAATTATTTCATACAGCTTTATATAATACAGTTTTAAAATAATTATCTTTCCATATATCTTGAGACAACATAAAATGAGTTAAATAGCTTAACTACGTGTGAATAATTTCTATCTATAATTATTCAATATTGACCATATTTTCACAGTCTCTCTTTCCTCTTTCCTTTATGGACTCATACTTAATCTTGAAGGTCATACATCTGTCTCTTAGTCTTTATTGTTTTACATTTGCATTATTATAGAAATTAAATGAAAAAAGTGTCAGGTAATAAAACATATTAAGTGCAGTATGCCCGAGGATACACTATTGAGCACAGCCTCTGCTATTACTTTAAAAATGAATACTAAAATAACAATGCTACTTTGGTAGGTAGGTGGAGAACATTTTCTAATAGGCTTGCCATAAAGTGAGAGATAATTATACTGACCTCATAAGATTTCTGTGGAGGATAGCTAATAAACTATTGAAAACTATTCAAATATAAAGTTCTTCAAGACTATGTTATAATCAGGATTATTGTCAAAAACTATAAAAAATGAATAGGATTTCTTGACAAAATTAAATCTAACAATGAGAAAAATAGATACTCTACACATTATTTGTTTTTTTCAAATAACGACCCTGCTCACTTGATTAAAAAATGCTCAGACCCATTCCCTCTAAGAGGCTGGGCATAATAGATTTAATGTCAGAGTCTGGAGCAACAAAACAACTGCTGTAATTACCGTTATTTCACCATCATCATTACATTCGAAGCAATTTGAAGAATTAAGCATTAAAAATGCCAGACAGTTAGAACATCAGAAAGTTCTATGACTGAAAATGTCTATTGGCCTTAAAAAATGTAATTAGCATGTCTCATTCCAACCTCCAGAGCCTTGTCAACATCTTATTTTGTCCATTAAACTGTAGGAGTAAGAAAGACAAGATCATTAATCAAATTGGTGTCATGAATATGTATGTATAAATGACAAATGTGTGTTCAGGGAAACCCCAAGTGGATGTGCAGGTAAGATTTAGATGACAAATGTGGAGAAAACCCTAAAGCAGTGCTAAACATTTTAGATCTTTAAAAATTCAAAGGATGACCTTTAAAAAGGTAGTCCTCATATGGTTTTTAGAGGATATAAATTCAAGCATTAAAATGTAGTCATGTTAGTACTCATAAAACAAAACTATAGGTATCAGACATGATTATCTTAATCAAAGATATAGGTGGAAAACTCATACAATCTGTTAAATAAAGAACATGACAATGCCTTAAATTTCTAACATTTTCATTTTCTTCAAAATTTTTATTTCAGATAACCCTGATTCTGAAATTAAAACATTTTTGCTTCAATCTTTCTGAGTATCTCCATCTTGTGAAATCTATCGTCCATTCCTTTTTACCACCTTTAACGGTCTGGTATACAACCACTATGTCCCTTTGTCAATTATACCCAGGCATACTATCAATGAAATAGAAGCAACTGATCATTAGCCAGCTCTAGAATTTTGCCTGGACTGCTCCTTTACTGCAGTCTACCACCAGTGACACTTTGTTTTATTTTGTCTTGTTTTTCACTTTCCCATTTGAATGAGGTTTTTGTCTGGGGAGTTTACTATTTGGGAAACCTAGGCTAACACCATAGCTACAGTAAAATATACTTTTACTACACTTTCATCATGATTCTCTACATTACCTCCAAGCTGTATGTTTCTCCACTATCAACTATTTTCAAAAACTAGATTCTATATTTACTTACAATAGTGACTGTCACCTATACTTCAGAGTAAAACTACCTTTATTCCTTTTTTGGTGTTAGTACGCTCAACAAAATATACACATACGTAGCGGTGAGTGCATGTATGTGTGTGTGTGTATGTTTGGGGGGATGGGGCATTACTAGAAGTCTTCAGATGAGAATATTTCAAGGCTAAGGCCATTATCATCATCAAATAACCCAGCATTTCTGCATGGATGGATCATGGCATGCAGTTGAAAGGTGATAACTTAGTAGTCCTTTGATGCTTAGTTTCCAAATTTGGGAATGTTAACTGGGACAAGATTTCCTTTATGCCAAGGTCAAAATGTATCTCCCAACTCTGGAAATGAGTGACATTTGGAAGTGCTTTGGCAGGTACTCTGGCAGCATAGACTATTTGGCAACAGCAGCTATGATAGCAGAAGCAAAGAAGCTACAGCTGAAGCAGCGGGAGGACCCAGAGTAGCCTCAGAGGAGGCTCTGGGTCTGAAGTGAAAAGATGCAGCAAAGACTAGAATCTCTAAGGGGGACTATGATGTGTTCCATTGACCAAACTGCTCTCTCTCTGCTAACAGGTAGCAAAGACTTTAAGGCACCAGAACATTGCTGAGAAAGTGAAAAGTGAAGGAACTGAATGAACACCAACACTGAAGAAGGGAGTAATTCTCAGTCATGACTGACCATCAAAATCTTATTCAAAATAAAACCCCAGGCTCCATTTCCAGAGATTCTGCTTCATTAGGACTTAGGAAACTAGGAGCAAACTATAAAGGGACTTGTAGGCCATGATAATTTGGATTTTACTCTGACAGCAAGAGGAAGCTATTTTAAGCACTTGAAGCAAGGAAGCAACATACTTTCATTTATATTTAAAAACTGACACTCTGGCAATTTTGTGGAGAAAAATATGTGATAGAAGAGACCAATATAAAAGCTATTGCTGGAGTCTAGGAGACAGACGATTATGGCTGAGAATAGCGTACTGCCAACAAGGTGAAAATTTGTCAATGGTTTTCAAATACATTTGGCTAGAAAAGGCAGTATTTTCTGAAAGATTGAAATGTGGGGATTAGGAAAGCAAACAATGAGGGATAACTCCTAAATTTAAAAGAATTAGCCTACATTTAAATATGCTGAATAGCCCAAACTATCATTGTCCCTATTAAAATTATGAATAAAGCAGGCAAGCTCCAGTGCCATGGCTTTACAGGTCATCTTGGCCCTGAGAATAGTGGGGACCTTTTTAAATACTGAGAATTAAGTTTATTTTAAAGTATAAGGAGTACTGTATAGCACAGAGAACTATATTCAATATCCTATGATAAACCATAATGGAAAAGAATTTTTTTTTTTTGCGGTACGCGGGCCTCTCACTGCCGTGGCCCCTCCTGCTGCGGAGCACAGGCTCCGGACGCGCAGGCCCAGCGGCCATGGCTCACGGGCCCAGCCGCTCCGCGGCATGCGGGATCCTCCCGGACCGGGGCACGAACCCGTGTCCCCTGCATCGGCAGGCGGACTCTCAACCACTGCGCCACCAGGGAAGCCCGAAAAGAATATATTTAAAAAAAGAATGTATATATATGTATCACTGAATCACTTTGCTGTACAGCAGTAATTAGCACAACATTGTAAATCAACTATACTTCAATAAAAATTTTTCTTAATTTTTTTAAATAATAAAAATAAAATCTAGGTGAAAACTCAAAAAAAAAGGTAAAAGGAGTAGGTACTTACGCAGTATAATTTTGGGAATATCACATGATTATCAACTCCCGGTGACTAACATGGCACTGTAAGAAATGTCCATCACAGAGAAAATAATACTTGTTCACTCCAAAGTTATTGAGCATGAAATATATATTTTGAAAAATATATATTATCTTTAGAAAATATTTTTTAAAGTACATGTTACTTTAGAATAGGGAAAAGCCCTGGCAAACATCTATAGTCTCTTTCTTTACTGCAATATTTCCCAAGGTGTTGTCTGCAACATGTTAATGGGTTACATAAATAAGATTGATTATCAAATAAGTTTTGAAAATAATTTAATTTCTTTACTATGGGATTTTTTTAGTGTTTCTCTGTGTTAATGTGCATGGATATCTTGAAGAGGTATGTAAACATTTTCCAAACTCATTTAAAAATTATTACTTTAGAGATGCATATCATTCTTTAATACCAGAAAGGTAAGGCACTTTTGAGAGGCAAGAAAGGTCAAAGGGAGATGGGCAATGTTGCTTTCCTCTGAGATAAGTTTTAGTCTCTCTCAGTCTCTTGGGTTCTTATCCATTTAAGGCCAGTCTTGTCTCCAGGGGCTAAAAACATCATATTGTATTTCTCTTTGGTCCCCACTTTGACTCCCTTTGGGCTCTCTCTGCCACTTAAATGGTGAGATGAGACAGCCAGGGCTGTGGTCCTGCCTTAGAGGCACCCTGGACTGAGAAGAGCTGGCATGAGAGGCTCTTGCTTTTGGAGAAAATTATCTGGCTTTTCGTTCTAGTCCTTATGCTCATTTGCTTGTTTTCTGTCAACAAAATTGACTTTTCTCATCAGAGGATAGGATTAATGGATATAAGGGCAATACTCATTTACCTTCTTGAACTTTAGGCCTGCCTTCAGTGAAGCCAGGGAATCCTTCATTTGATCCTTCCAGCTAAGATAAGCCTTCCAAAGCTGTTTTGGTCTCAACCTAATTAACAGTTTGTTAACTAGACCACCAAATCTGTGCTACATTTTCCTCAGTCGTCTTACAGGGCAATAGGAGACAAATTAAGGGTATGTTATTAGTGGACCAGGTCATCTATCTCTCTCATCTCCATCAAATTTCACATTGATTCCTAAAAAGTAGTTCTTGATGAATCATCCTCCTGTTGTCTTTATATTTCTTATTATCAGCGCTATCCTCATAGTCACCAAATTTCAAAATCTTGTACATTTCCTTCCCCATCTCCAACCACTAATTTAACGTCATTTCTTTTAAAAAGTTTCCCTGATTTTCTTAGTTTGGATATGCTGTCCCTTTTATGAATGATCTGTTGTTTGATAACAGTCTTCACTAGTCAATGAGCTCATTGAGGGAAAGGACTGAGTTGTTCACCTTAGTGTTTCCAGAAACCCATGTAGGAGTCAATGTATTTTGGCAAAAAAATACAGGAACAAAGATGCAAATGAGTGAATAAATAAATTAGCATATGAAAGAAGTCATATTTATCTCTGTAATAATTTTCTGAGCCATTCTTAATGATATTACTCTTGTACTTCAACTATAGCCATCACCTTCTGTAATGAGTATCTTGTTCTTAGTCTCTCCCATTTCAATTTGTTACATCCTCTGCTGTCTGACCTATCATTACTGCATCATCTGCCTAATTATTTCATCTTTCTGTTTAAAAACTCTCAATGACTCCCCAATGATATAATCCATGATAAGATCCAAACAGAAATAGACACACTCAATTTCTCTGTCTCATTATAAGGAAACACCTGGAATGGGATGAACTATTCAAACTCTCTTTCGTGGTGTCTCTGGCTTGCCATGAGTCTATTGTCTTCTCTAAGCTGTTTTTCCGCCAATCAGATTCCTGAGCCCATTTTCATTTTCTGGTCATGGCCATCATGGCCCCTTCAGATTCTTCTAATAATGACAGTTGCGCTTCAATCTCCACCACCCACTGGCCTAGTCTCACTGTATTTCTTTATTTTTTAAATAAACTTATTTATTTATTTTTGGCTGTGTTGGGTCTTTGTTGCTGTGTGCAGGCTTTCTCTAGTTGCAATGAGCGGGGGCTACGCTTCGTGGGCTCTAGGCACGCGGGCTTCAGTAGTTATGGCTCATGGTCTCTAGAGCGCAGGCTCAGTAGTTGTGGGGCATGGGCTTAGCTGCTCTGCAGCATGTGGGATCCTCCCAGACCAGGGCTTGAACCTGTGTCCCCTGCATTGGCAGGTGGATTCTTAACCACTGCACCACCAGGGAAGCCATCACTGTATTTCTTAATTCAAACTCACTTGCTCAGCTTGATTATTTGCACAAAATATTGAATAGTATTTGCATAAAATATTTGTTTTCTGAAAACATGGCAGGAGGCAGGGTTTTATGACTAAGGAATATGACCAATAAGAACCACTCCTTTAGTAGCACTGAAAACAAAGCAGATGATCTAGAAATGGGATATGGAATGAAAGGCACTGGTGCTGGATCCAGTCAGCATGACTAGCTGCTACAAGCTGTGTGTCCTTGGGGAAAGTTTCTTAATCTCTTGTTACCTTAATTTCTTCATTTGTATACTGGTGATTCTAATAAGACCAACCTCAGATGTGAGGGCGATCTGGCTGCAACATCAGTCACCTGATTGATCGCCAGGTTAGATTTGGCTTATCTGGCTAGGCAGGTGTCTCCACTGCTCCATGTGCATCTGCTCTGAACTTGTACGCTTGGTGGAAGAGGACAACCTTCCCCAGTAGAGGAGGGTGGTTTTATGGTCACATGTACACCAGTAGCTGCACTCCCTTGCTAGAACCTCCAAACAAGATTTCTAATAGAACCAACCTAATAGGATTGTTGTGAGCATTAAAGGACTATATATACATAACGTACATCAAATAACACCTGACCCATGATAAGCACTATAAAGCGTTAAACGTTGACTATTATCTAACTCCATCAAGACCCAGGTTAAATGAAACTTCCAATCCAACTTATCTCTACACCCTACTGGAACAACTAAAGCACAGCTGTTAATTCTTCTCCTCTGGGATTGTCCTGCCTCTATTATACTAGATGATTCAGGCTCTCTCTCTCTCATGTTCTTATTTGCTCCTCCCACCTGGGAATAACACGTATCAAATATGTGCTTAATTTCACTCTATTTAAAAGGAAATCTCAGCTTTAAATTATGTATTTTGGCAAATATAGTACTTTCACGGTTCTCAGGAGGTGTGTTTAATATTAAAGAATATGATTAGATTTTTGTTATCCCTTTTTTTCCCAACTTGCAAATTGCTCATCTGAAAAGGGAAATTCAACACCTCATCTGGACCGTTGAGTTTACTCTGTGCCAAGCTGAAGTCTTCTCCCTTATTTATTAGACAAAGATAGAGTTAATGCACACAATTAATACTGGCAAAGTCTGATATTCCAGCTCATCAGGTTCCTGTTATAAATAATTATTTTATGGAAGACTTGCAGTTGTTTAAACTAGATGAATAATTGTAATAAAATGCCCAACTTACTAGTTAAAAGGATCAATTACTTGAACATTCAGTTAAAGGAGAGTATTAACTCTAATATAGTTGTTGAAGTTGTATAAATGTTCATTAAACTTTATGAGTAATAATATTCAAGTCTCTTTTGTCTCAGGAAATATTTGTTTATGACAAATGCTTAGTTTCCAATGCCATTCATTTTTAGAAAGGAGAGATAAAATGGTCAAGTGATGTTACAAATTTAAAAATGCAAGATGTCCTAATAGATAGACTCTTTATTGTATAAATAATCCCATTTATGCCTAGTAGTGGTCAACATGTAGATTCTGACCACTCCCTCTTTTAGAATACACAATATATTTTTGGTACAGCTTGAAAATAAAACTTTACCCCCTTCTTTGAATATCCATATACTGCAGAGGTGCTTCATTGTCCAGAGACCCACTAGAGTTTTATCTATCATAGATATAGAATCCCAACTCATCTTCACATCTAATTCAAGACCCCATTGGTTGATTTTTAAAATGAATTCTTATATGACATAAATGAGAATGAATAGGAATCCTGAAAAATGAAATAATAGTGGCCAAGAGAAAATTCCCATCTGGTATAGGATATCGGTGCTTTAAATGTGAAAATGCCATTATCAATTGTTCTAAAACAAACACACAACAAACTCTGACTCTAGTTAACCAAAACTGAAAAGTGAGAATGACATAGGGAAACTGAGACAATCAACAGCAAGGCTGAAATACAAGGCTGTAGCAGGAACCAAAATGTAGATTACACAGGATTTGGCCATTTTCCAGATGGATGCCCACTGCTGCCACCACTGGCACTGAGAACTTTGCCGATATGTAGCTAGACACTCACTGCCCCACCATCATACTCTCCACTCTGCCAATGCCACCTCTGGCTGGCTTTACTCCAAATGATCCTCAGCTGAAACATATTCACCATAGAGTCCTACGTTTCAGAGGATGTTTTTCACCTGTTGAAAGTTAAATATGATTTTAACATACTGAGTGAATTACAAATCATTCCCATAGACTATTGTGAATTTTTAAGTAATTTTTACAGTTACAAATACTGTTCAGTGTGTATTTGGGTGTGTGTATGTGTGCTTGCTTTTATAGTTTTAGGCTTTTTAAAAAGATTTTCCCAACTCTCATAATCTACAGCAAGCTAGAGAACCTAAAGATGATCTGGGGAAAAAAAAACAACAATATATAATTACCAGTTTATGTTTTAGTAGTAAAAACCGTCAAATAGTTCAGAAAGAAGACAGTCAATAATCATATAAGTAAAAACTTGTACCTCTTAAAAATGGTCAGTGGAACTGGGGAAGAGATGGCTCTTTAAATATTGTGAATCATCTTTAAATATATAAATATACATTTAATGTAAACATATAATCATGTATAAAGAGCAGTTACATTTGATATATGCAAAGGTTTAAAAAGGAATCAATGAGATTAATTTTAGAAGAGTTATTTTGGAGTAACAAGTTATTCATATCAATGAGACATACATTCAGTGTTATTTTTTTCCAGTAAAAATGAAGAATTTGGATTAATATTTCCTTATGTAATTAAGGGGAAACATGTCAGTTAGTAGCTGTGGCAGGAAAGTCATCTTATAACAGCAAAGCAGACTGGACCATACAGATGCATAACTGGCAATCTTGCTGTCTGCATCACAGTGTCCAATCTATTGAACGCAGCTGTCATATATGCAGGCAGTGGTGTGCTGCTAAATGTTTAACAATTAGCTTTCTGATTGTAGCTTCAGCATGAATGTTGGTTGATATTTTTATTTACATTAAGTAAAATGTAAATGAAATAAAGATGTACACCAGAACCTCAGGTGTTTGTCAGTGATGTGAATGACTATTCTACTTAATTAGGCAATAGCTTTTGAATAGTGGAAGAATATTTCCTCCATTTTTTTTATTGTTCACGTTGAAAAATCTACAAAATCCCTACCTTTTTTAAGTTGAGACTTCATTATTAACATTTTAACCCTTTATATATATATAATTTGAGAATGTATTCAAATTTGTAAGTTCATCAAGATATTTCTAGTGAATGTATAGATCTAGTTTACACATGTATTAATATAGTGATTCAATTTTTAACTTATCTTTCACCAAATAAATTTAAAGAATATAAATGGATATAATGATACTATGGAGATGGTATTTTATATATTTATATACAAATACAAGATATTTTTCAATAATTGGGTTACTTGACACTTTGTTAAAATTTATTTTATTAAGTAGTAAGAAAACAATATAAAATAAGTCTCTAAAGTGTGATTCTGGATCTCCTTCTGGTCAGGATCTCTTTGAGAATCTAATGAACGTATAGATATACATATAATATTTTAAATTAAATATCTGAGAGTTCAATAATCCCAGGATAAAAAATGCACATAAACACATATATATATACTCAATTTCCACCTGATGCAAACATTTTTATTTATCTTGTTGAAAAGCAAAAACATGCTAAGTTCTTTTCCATAGCCCAAATAGATTCATACTTGAAATGGATGAAAAGCACAGCATGAATAATTAACACAATTTAAAACTTCCTATCTTTTTCCAGCAAATTAAGCCAAAGTATCTAATCAGTCCAATGTTTTTAAATGGAGTAAACCTGATCTAATTATGTGGTTTCTTTCTTTTTAAGGCATAGCTTGGTGGAAGATGTGACTCATTAAAAGTTGTGATACACCCTGCCAATTAAATCCAGCAGATTGTGCATTAGAGCCAGGTAATTAAGTTAATATATAAGACACATAAACTCACAATTTAAGCTTCTAATTAATCAGAAATCAAAGTTAAGACAAATACTTGAAGCCAGATGATATTTTCAGCATACACACATACTATTTTTTAAAAAGGGGAAATTAATTCATTATTCTAGCACATGTAACACCTTAAATGCTAAACTAAAGTAGAGGAAAATTTTCTCTTAACCTGTAAAACAAGGCATTCATACTGAAGCAAAAATGATATTAATAGCATTGTCCCCAAACATAAAATCATGCCTAAAAACCAGGATAATAGCATATAAGAATAATACAAATTTTTTCCTATTTCCTAGACTACAATCTAAAATAGTGACAGAAAGGGAGCAATCTTCCATCACTTGAGTATTCTTTAGGAGGCAATGTTCTGAATTCCAAGAGAAAGCCAAGGAGTTAGTACCTCTCTTTACCACATGGAATTAAATCTATATTCACTTATATATAATGTATGCTCAGATAATTGGTGCTCATAATAGCAGTCTTGGTGGTGACGTGAAAATTTGGGCAGAGTTTAGAAGTCAATCACAGTAGAGCCAGGGAGAGTTCAATTTCTGGATCCTCCTGTGGCTGGGCAAGTATACAGACCAAACATTTATTGGGTCATGAATATAGCCATCACTTCTGCTGGCTACCTTTACTGGTATCTGCCAATATCCTGATTTTTGTTGTTGGTTTTGAGAGGTTTTGAGAGGTTTTCCTCCATATCCATCAAAAATTTCATTTTGGACTTAATTAATTTAGAAGTGTTTTCTGTTGCTTAAAACCAAACATTCTTACTAATACACATTTATAGGATGAGGAGACTAAAAATTTGTGGCCATGATATGAAAGATAATGATAAAAGTACACTGTATCAAAATAAAATATAACACCTATCAAGAAGAAAAGATAAATGTAAATAAAGGAGAAAGATGGGAGAAATAGCCTTATAAAATACCCTTGCACATAATAAACTAAGCAAGATTATTAACTTTTTTGTGATCAATACAGAAGGATTTTCCAAAAGAAGTGAAATATTTTTAGACACTATTTAAGGAAAGAGAAACAAGAGGTGGGGCCAGGAGAAGAGTCAGAGATTTTGGTAGTCATTAAAGGAAGAGAATTCAAAGCTTGTAGCATTGCTTGGAGAGGGGGAAAACATCAAAGATGGGAGTAAAGAAAAACTGACATTAGGCTTCCTGGAAAAAAGTTCAGAAAGTTGTTTGGATTTAAAAATAGAAAGATAAGGAGAGAAAATACATATCCCTTAGTGGGAGGGTTTTGATATATAGAATAAGGACCTGAGACCTGATCTGTAGTGGAATGGCAAGACAGAGGTAAACTTCCAAGGACTCAGAGTGGGTGTGATATGTTCAAAATATCCTGTACTAGAACGCCTTTGACAGTAGAAATGAAGGTAGATTGGCAGGGCAGAGGTTCAGTGGATGAGAAGAAGAGTATTGAAAATATCTTGTGAAGTGGCAGTTCCAGAAGTAGTTCTAGAAGAAATGACATCTAGGACAGTACTGAAGGTGACACAGGAAGGGTGCCAGCGGGAACTATATGAAGAAGCAGCAGGATATTACAACCAAATGTATATGACAATCAAAAGAAAGATGGACTGAAAATCACTTTATGTCTTCACATGAGCTGTCAGAAAAATGACACCTTTTTATCCAGTTAGTTGGATGTCATACGAGTAAGAAAAAGTTTTATATATATAAAACATCATATACATATGATGAATCTATCTTCATCATATGTAGCTGAAGTTGACCATAGGTCACACAATCACATTTGAAGTACAAACAGATGCTATAGAAAACTGGATGTGAAACATGAGTGTGAGGTGGGGGTAGTGACTTTAGCATATACCCCATCCTCTGTCCAGTGCACTGGACACAGTCTTTCTTCTCATTTAGAAGTGAGAAAACAATAATCACAAAGTTGAAATCAGAAGGGTAAGACTTATCAGGCTGGCCATTGGAAGGATGAAGACATTATTATTTTATTACTAAAACCTGTTAGCTCAACTTGAAAGCTGAAGAATTTACTTCCTTTTCTTTTCAGTGGTATAACTCTGTTAAGTCCCAATATTTTGTTTTAAAGCATTAAACTTAATATATGAAATCCCTGACAAAAGTTCTCTGTGCCTCCTGATTGCATATTTTATCTTGATATTTTGTACACAAAGGCAGCCTTGAATATACTCCCAGAACCATCTACTGTTCTCAGTGATCAAAATTTTAGCAAAGCTTTAACAAAATAGGGGGGAAATTGCATTATATTATGCCAAGAAGCTTTCACTCTTAGTTAAAATAGATAGGCAGATAATTAGGTGAGGGCACCATCTTCAAAGATTAAAATGCATCTTTAAAAGAAAATGTGCAGCTTTGCATCTGCATTTTTATGTGTAATTGAAGGGGAAAATCCACATTTGGGAGTTATAGAAGAAAATATTTAGGAAAATGTCAGAGTACTGTGAAAGAACCTAAAAGAGAGATATTTTATATTAGCGTGTCAGTGATGTTCTCTTCCAAAATGTTGCAGTAAGCTGTGACCTGAAGAACAATTTGGATCTGGCCAAGTAAACAGTGGCCAAAAGAACGTTAAAGATAAACAGAACTATATGTGTAAAAGCTTCAATGAAAAAAATAGCTGGAGGCCAACTGAAAATTTAGAGGGGGCTAGTAGAGAGGAAAAGTGGCTTGAGGTGAGTAGTCACGGGTAAGGCCTTATAATCATGTTAAGGATTTGAATCACATGCTAATTATAATAAGAAGTTATTAAAAGGTTTAAAGCAGAGGTTCTGTATGAAAAGTGATAGAGAGTAAAAATGAAAGCAGGGACACCAGGAAACATATTGCTATGGTCCAAGAGACATGATTACAGCTTGAATTGGGGAGCATAAATGAAGTAAAAGAAATGGATGATTAAAGTAAAAGGATTTCAAGTCAGAGTTCAGGAGAAGGACCAATAATGGAGGACAATACCAAGATTTCTGGACCAAGTACCTAAGTACTGGCAGTAGTAAATGGATATCAGAAATTCAGTATTGCATATGCAGGTTTTGAAATGTTGGAACACATATGAGTGATAATGTAAGTAAGCTGTTGAATGTATGGGGCTGAAAATGAAAAAAAGATATCTGTACTAGAGAAATAAATTTGGGAGCAGGTACATGAAAGGCTTTGGAAGCTTATGGGAATGGATGAAGGTGAGAAGTAAAAGCAAAGATAAGGATGCCTAGGATTGAGCCCCAGCAACATAGGAGAATAACTAAGAAAGGTCAGACTGGGAGGAGGAAAACCAGGAGGATGTGCTATCAAGCCCCTTTTCATAAACAAATAGAATGTTTATAGAACAGATTCTTAGGCCACAGGAAAATCTCAATAAATAATAACATTTAGAGCATGTGTTTAGTAAACTGATATAAAAATATAAATATCAAAACCTCAAAAGCATGATTCATAAAGGAAAAAAATTGATAAATTGGACTTTAAATTAAAAACTTCCGTGAAAGACACTGCTAAGAGAAGGGGAGAAAAAACCCCACACATTGGAGAGGTTAGATATTTGCAAAACACATATGCACGTGTTGGGATGCAAAGCAACAGAAGCTCTCATTCATTGCTGGTGGGAATGCAAAATGGTATAGCCACTGCCAGAGACAGTTTTGTAGTTTCTTACAAGACTGGATATAATCTTACCATACTGTCCAGTAATTGTGCTCCTAGGTATTTACCAAACTGATTTTAACATTTATATTCACACAGAAATCTCCACATGAATGTTTATAGAAGCTTTATCCATAGTTTTCAAAAACAGGAAGCAACCAAGATGACCTTCAATGGGTGAGTGGATAAACAAGTTGTGGTATATCCATACAGTAGAATGTTAATCAGTGATAAAGATAAATGAGCTTTCAAGTTAGAAAAATATATGGATGAATCTGAAATGAATACTGCTGGGTGAAAGAAGCCAAGGCTACCTTGATGCCAAGTATATGATATTCTGGAAAAGGCAAAACTATGGAGACAGCAAAGAGATCAGTGGTTTCAGAAGATCAGGTGGCAAGGGAAGGGAAATGAATAGATCAAGCACAGGAGGTTTTTTTTAGGGCAGTAAAACTATTCTGTATGATACTTCAATAGTAAAGACATGATACTATCCATTTTCCAGAAGGCATACAACTTTCTAGCACAGAGTAACTATTCATACAAATTTTAAAAAATCATTTAGGAGGTTGAGGGATCCTAGAATGGAATGTAGAACATAACAAAACAATCTAACAGTATTAGAATATATATGAAACAACCTCACTGAAGGGAGTAGAGATAAAATGTACTAAGTAATGTTAAAAATGAATGGAATCTGTAAGACGAAAAGTGAAAGAAACTGCACATAAGTCTTATATTCTAGTTAATAAAGTTGATCTCCTTGGGGGTATGAGTTAACAATTCTGATACTGCTATACATCTGTACTGGATGGAAAGTAAATGCATGGTAGATGGTGTGAGCCAGGTTTCTCACTTTTAGAGTAGGAGTTTACAGATAAGCAAAGGGAATAGGTTAGAATGATCCATGTGGTAATGGATTATAGTTGGAGTCGTTAGTACAAACCCATGTTTAGCTTAATATAGATAAAGATGATTACATATATAATAGAAAGACTTACAGATTTGTGTATATACACAAGTAAGTATATACACATGTATTTCTTTGCTGTGTCACCTGAGAAGGCCTAGAAGCAATGAATCCCCAGGAGCAATGAACACAACTAGTTCCTGGATCTTGATTTCTAATACCATCCTCCAATAAAAGGAACCAGGATCATTGGAGAAATGGCTTACTCTAGGAATGGGGCAGAAAATATAGACATAAGCCTGTAACATCTTGTAATGTCAGAAAATAAGTGCTCAAAAAGGAAAAAATAAACAACAGTGATGCCAAAGGGATATAGGAGCCAAATGAAAGAGCTGCCAATGTCCAAAGCTGAAATAATTTGAGCAAGAAAATAAATGAAATAGTATTGGATTATAACCCAAAGTAGTAAATAAATATTCATGAGTCCCTACTAATATAAATAAATGATTGATTGAATTTTTTTAATGAGAGAGAATAGGAATCTCCAATGCAGAGGAATTCCAAGTAATTTATGAGGCTACTCTCTTCTCAAAGAAATGGAGCACAATTTTTACTTCTCACGTGTGGTCTGTGTATAGTGACTTCTTTCCAAAGTGTACAGTATGCAGAAGGGGAAACAAAGAATAGCTTTGCAGTGGAGAAACTTGACAAACACTATTTCTCCAGGTGATCAAGATAAGTCATGTTGATAGAATGTACATTTGCCATGGTATGATGAAAATGACATTTTAACCTCTGTGGTCTTTCTACCATAGATCCACAACCCCAATCTGATCATAAGAGAAATGTCAGATGAAACCAGTTTAGGGACATTCTATATAATATCCAACCACTACTCTTCAAAAGTGCCAAAACCTTCAAAAACAAGGAAAGTATGAGACATTGTCATAGCCAAGTGGTGTCTAAAGGGAAATGACAACTAAATGTAATACGGTAATATGGTATCCTTGATGGGATTCTAGAAGAGGAAAAGGACATGTGTTAAAAAAAACTAAGGAAATCTGAATCAAGTGTGGACTTTAGTTAATAATAATGTATCGATAACATTAATTGTAACAAATGTAGCATACTAACATAAGACATTAACAAGTGCAGAAATAGCGTAGGGTATATAGTAAATAGTGTGATGTGTACTAATATCACATTTCCGTAAATAAAAAACTGTTCTAAAATATAAAGCTTATTTGAAAAAATACTTAAAAGAGGAAATTATACACTCTGAAGGTAAAAAATGTTATCCTCAAAATTTGGAAGGAAAAAATATGTATTTTGGAAAAGATATTGCAGTTGTATACATGATATTAAGGTGGGTGTGTGAGATTTAAATACAGCCTAAAGCTAACTCCTTTGGCTGCAGATTCTTTCATCTTCCAAATATATTAAACATATATCCTTTTGAAGAAATGTGTCAGCAACTTGTGCTTCTTAAATGGGTTATTCCTAAATATAATGTCTTTATAGTTTTCCTCTGCTGCTGGTTCTACTTGCCTTTTTAATGAAAGTCTTGTTGGTTATTCCTTTTACCTATGCCATTGTTTTTCAAAACAATGTGCTTCTATTACAGTTTCCAAATAATTGATCAGAAAAATATTCCCATTTCACTAAGAAAATACCATCACACAATGCATTCACTTTCTTTCATTACTTGCATAAAGTATTTTTTTACCTGAAACCAAAATAATTTATTGCTTGCTTTTTTTTTTTTTTTTCTTTGCGGTACACGGGCCTCACTGTTGTGGTCTCTCCCACTGCGGAGCACAGGCTCCGGACGTGCAGGCTCAGCAGCCATGGCTCGCGGGCCCAGCCGCTCCGCGGCATGTGGGATCTTCCCGGACCGGGGCATGAACCCGTGTCCCCTGCATCGGCAGGCGGACTCAACCACTGCGCCACCAGGGAAGCCCCTATTGCTTGCTTTTAAGAAATAATTCTACAGGTCTCACCTACTGTATATTGTCTTAACAGATCCATGTGAATGACAGATTCTCTTATTCATGAAAACATAAGAAAACACATTCTGAGCTCTTAGGTTTAAAACAATGCCATAAACAATGTGAAGACCAAAAGATGGAGCAAATAAAAAAAAGCTGTCTTCATGATTAAATGTTATTATGCACTTTGGATATACACAATTAAAAATCAAATAAACTATAAATTTCCAAAATGAATACTTGGATAAGCGTAAAAGTGTCTGACTAGGTAATCATTATTTGAATTGCAGTGTTCACCATGTAAAGTTCTATACCAGAAGAAAAACATGGCAATTAAGTGACCCTTGGTGAAAGCCAAACCTCCAACATTTTGTTAAGACAATGCAGATTGAAGTATTTGGTAAACTGTGAAGTGGTGTGTGAAAGGTAACATTTAATTATATTTTAATTCCTCTGAGAATGTGAGTTAGGGATGTGGGAAACCAACAGATTGTTAAAACTGCTAAGGACATTTTAAGTCGAGACCAGAATTGAAATGATTAAAGTCTTCAGAAAAAGGATCAGGACACTCTTCCAACTTGTAGCTTCCCCTTGTAGACTTTGAGGGAAGGTGAAACATCTCTTTTTTTGACAAAGTGACCTAGAAAGGATCAGCAGAGCCTTTGTAAATAACTTCCGCTTTAAACTTTTCACTCTACTGTCTGAATCCTGGAGCACCCACCTCTATTTATAAAACCTTTTTCCTCCTCATTGATGAGGTATAATTACATTAGATTAGATGATCATATCTTCTATTTTCCCATTGTGGATGCTTTCATGGAGGTTGTGATTACAGATAGTTTCACAGTCAAGCACCATTTGCCCAGTAAAGCATGTATAGGCAATACCAATTTTCCTTACAGACAGACATATAAAAATGCATAAAATGCAGAAATAGGGCTAAAGTAAAATGACACATTAGCATTTAAAAATTCATGAACTTTTTTTTTTAAATAAATCCTATTGAGAATTTTTATTTTATTTTCAATTTTCTTATACTTGCATTAACTTTTTACAAGGAAAAGTAATAACATTTATAGTAATAACAAAAATAATAGTAATACCTCACATTTATGTTATTTTATAACTCTGCTTAAAATTCTATAATGCTATCAGAATAAGGTCCAAACTTCTTAATGTGACTCATGTTTATTATTCTAGATCCATCACTTTCTAGGACCTTATTACACTCTGAACTTGAGCCATTCCAAGTTGCTTATAATTCTCGGAATATGGAATGCTGTCTTTAGCTTCTGGCCCTTTTTGTATGTTTTTCCTCTACCTCCCCTTCTGTTAACTCATATTCATCCTGCAAATCTTGGTTTAGAAAACTCAGCCTTTCTTCACCCTCAAATTTCGATTAGATGACCTGTGTTAGTGCTGGCTTTCACAAAATCTAGCACTTCCATTATCAGAGTACATACGATGCTTTGAAATTATCTGTGAGCTATCTGTGTTCATTACTAGATACAAAGACCCTAGTCTTCAGTGTGCTCCGATTGCCTGGTCCCATGCCTGACACATAGGAGGTGATCAGTACATACTTATGAATCAATGAATGGGTGGATGAATGGTTGTTGGGATGAATTAGATATGGTATGTTATTTTTAAGAAAGACTAGTGTACTTGCTTAGGCTTTATCTTTCAATCACACAACAGGTGTTCTTGTGTATCCATTATGCGCAGGAATCATGCTGAACAATGCATCTGTGAACATAGTGCTTCTACCCCAAGGTTATATCAGGGGCTTCCAAACGTTGTCGCTACTGACATTTTAGGCTGGAAAATTCTCTGCTGGTGGGGAAGGCTCTGATCTATTCATTAAAATATGTTTACACAGCATCTCTGGTCTCTACCCACTAGCTACCAATAGCTCCTCAGTTTTGACACCCAAGAGTGTCTCCAGACTTTGCCAAATGTCTTCCAGGTGTCAAGAGCACTCTTGGTTGAGAACCACTGGGTTCCGACATTCACATAAGGCACATAAGGCACAAAGGATTCTCTTATCTCCTTGGTCAATGCACACATATATCTCTTTTTTTAAAAAGAAGGATTTCCATGACTCACAAATCCATTAATATTTATTTTCACTCTGTGTACAATTATAAGCTGTAATAAATATTTTATTTTCAAGTTCTCAATTGTGATACCAGACCTTGAGGATGCAGCAAAAGATAAACACTGAAGTAGAAATCATACATTTCTACCAGTATGGACATTAATAATGGGCTTCAGAGTGTCTATAAATTCCCTGAAAACTAGTTCTGAATGGTTGTACATGTTTGCATTTTTCTTAAGAGTATATCAGAAACTTAAAGGAGTCTGTCTCTCCCTGATTCTTTGAAGTGAAGGCCATTTTATAAAAGGCACTATTCTAGCTGAGAAGACAACTTTTCTGCACTCATGAATCTCACATCTTAGAGGAGACAGACAAAAAAAATTAAGTAAATGCGTGTATAAGTATGTCTCATTTACAATGGAAAAAGCAGTAGCATCTACTTTATAATCATATATTAAGCAACTATTGAGAATATAAAGTACCAGCAAATTATTCTAGGTTTTGGAGATAAAGTTACCATAAAAAACCCAGTAAAACCTTTACTCTCATTGGAGCTGTATTCTAGAAGTGCTGACAGACAATAAACAAGGTCAATAGCAACAAAAAAGTCACATATTATAAAGCAATTAGTGTTTAAAAAGACAAATAAAGCAGAAAGTCAAACTAGAAACTATGGTGGTAGTGGAAGAGTTTGTAGCTTTAGACACAGTGGCCAGAGAAGGTCTCACTGAGGGGATGAATTTTGGAAAATGAATTGAAGGAAGTGTTTTGAAGCAAATTATTGACTATCTGAAGGATGAGCATCCCAGGCAGATGATATACAAACTGAAATAGGGAATGCAAAGATGGAAGCATGCCTGACTTACTCAAGAAGCAGCAAGAGGACCTACGTGCACGGAGTGGAGTAAGCAAGGGGCATATTTGTAGGAGATCAGGTCAAAGAGGTAATCAGGCATTGTAGGTAATTGTAACAATTGTGTCTCTTATCTGACTGAGATTAGATGACTTTGGAGGGTTTTGAAGAAAGGAATAACAGGAATGGACATGTGTTAAGGAGTCTCACTCTGATTTGAGTTGAGAATATTCTTTAGGAGAACAGGCATGAAATCAAGGTGACAGGTTAGGTAAGAGGACACTGTCATCAAGGTGAGATATTATTATTTGGATAAAGTAATTACAATGGAAGTGGTCATAAGTAGTAGATTCTGCATAGATTTTAAAGGCAGAGCTGACAAGACATGACAACACATTGGATGTGGCATATAAAAGAAAAGAGTAAAATGACTACAAGGCTTCTATCCTGAGCACACTGTAGAGTTGTCATTTACTACTATGAGGAAGCCTGGGATACAGGCAGATTTGAGGAGCGTGTCATTCCAGGACCTTAGTTTTTGACAAATCAAGTTGGAGATGCATATTAAACATCCAAGTACAGTTTTCCAGTAGACAGTTTGATATATGATTCTTGAGTTCAGAGGAGAGGTCCTGGCTGGAGCTATAAATTTGGGAATCGTAGGAGTCATCAGTATATACAGGGTAACAGTATTCACCAACACAAAAAGTGGATAAAAATAAAAATAGAAGAGTTCCAAGGACTCTGAAGCAATTCAAAATTTAGAGGTCAGGGAAGCAAGAAGAACCAGGGAATTTGACCAGTGAGCTAGAGGAAAAAGAAGCAAGCCTGAAGTGAAAAAATATGTATTAACTCTGTTATATGCTGCTAAAGTTTAATTAAGAGACTGAGAATTGACCACTAGATTTAACAACATGAAGGTCATTGTTCACCTTGACAAGATCATGCTCAGAGCCTAGTCGGGGTGAAACTTGATTAAGACCAAAACAATTGACTTCCTTTTCAATGATTATTTCTGTAAAAAGGGTAGAAATAAGGCAGGGTCTGGCAAAAAAAAAAAGTAAAGTCAAGAAAATGCTACTGTGGGTGGGAGAAATAACAGCATCTTTGTATACTTACAGAAATAATCTAGGAGGTATGGATAACTGCTGAACAGTTCATAAGGTGACTCATATTTTAACATTCCCACTCTGGCATTTGGGTGGAGAATACACTTTAGGGGGACAATAATGTAAGCAGCTTGAACTAAGTAGCAAGAAGGGAAGTGGTGAGAAGTAATTAGATTCAGGATAGATTTTGAAGCTAAAGGGGGAAAAATTGATAAAATAGTTTCCTTGAGTAAGTGATAGGTGATGAAATCTAATGAACAAGTGGATGCACTTAGCTTTAAATAAAAGGATGGAAGCACAGCCATAAAAACAAGTCAAGGGGGGTGCTTTCCTGGTGGTGCAGTGGTTGAGAGTCTGCCTTCCGATGCAGGGGACATGGGTTCGTGCCCTGGTCCGGGAGGATCCCACATGCCGCGGAGCGGCTAGGCCCATGAGCCATGGCCGCTGAGCCTGTGCGTCCGGAGCCTGTGCTCCGCAACGGGAGTGGCCACAACAGTGAGAGGCCTGAGTACCGCAAAAAAAAAAAAAAAAAAAAGGCAAGGGAATATGAAAATGGATGGAGTTAAGTGTATAGATGGGATGGTAGAGCATTATGAATGTTCTTGTCCTTTTATTTCTATTTTCTCAGTAACATAGGAAAATAATTGCAAGCTTAGGATGTAGGACATCTAGGAATGGATTTAGGAAAGAGGAGAATGTGGGAAATTATCACTAGGAGAATAGAAGATTGAATAGAATAAGGAACTATTGCTGGGTACATTTAAGGGTTCATTTGAGGTACATGATTATGAATTTAAAGTCAGACTAGCTAGAAGGTTTTATGTTTTCATTCAGTTATTTTCAGCTACATGAGAATAAACACAGAGTTGGGTCTGGCCAGCATTTAGTTTAGCCAGACAAGTAAAATGAGAGAGGGACAAAGAAATTGACAGAGTATGCAAGGACATACTCAACTTCTATTGCTGCCATAACAAATTACCACAAAGTTAGTGGCTTAAAACAACACAGATGTATAATCTTACAGTTCTCTAGTTCAGAAACCTGACATGGGTCTCACTGGGTTAAAATCAAGTTGTCAACAGGGCTGCGTTCTTTTCTGAGATTCCAGGGGAGAATACATTTCTTTGCATCTTCTAAATGTGGCCCACATTCCTTGGCTCATGGTCCCCTTTTTCCATCTTCAAGTCCAATAATGTGTTTGCATATCTTCATGCCTTTCTTCCATTATCATCTTTCTCTCTGACCAGAGTAGGAAAATGTCCTCCTCTTTAAGGACTCATTTGATTATGTTGGATAATCTCTTCATTTTAATGCTCTTACCTTAATCACATTCATGAAAGTCCCTTTGCCATGTCTTTCTGTCAAGTCAGAGTAGAATTCTGATTTTCACAATTTTGCCAGTACTTTTGTTGCATTTATTAAGTGGATTTATGGAGATCCTCTCTCACTCCAACATTCAAGAAATCCTACCCCTACTGCTGTTTGGAGAATGGGCTAGAAGCCATCATGGATGGAGGAAGCCTCCATTTAGGTGGGTATTGCAGTGCCCTGATGAAGAATGGGGATACCTTGGGCTAGGTAGTTGCAGAGTTGTAAAGGTGAGAACTGAAGAGACTTGAGGTATTATTTTTCCTTCTTATTGACTGACTCTAAATCTTGTAACACATATTCTCTCTCTCATTCAATCAAAGATAAGAAAAAGCAATAAAATTTTCATGCTTTTATTTTGCCTATATCACTAATTCATAGGAGAACAAATCCTAACTCCTATAAGTTTATTCTACTGTTAATAGCAATAGACACTTTTTACTTGGGCAGCATGCCCTCATGTAAGTCTATACAGATTTATATTTGGTTTTCTTCTTACTTAAACACAGGCTTTCAGTTGTGTAATTCCCAGGCACTTGTTACATCCATACCTTTCTCTCCTCAGCCCAGGTGTACACAGCCATGAGGTCTGACTGCTCCATTGAGGATTCAGTTTTTTTATTTTTTAATTAATTATTATTGGAGTCTAGTTAATTTACAATGTTGTGTTAGTTTCTGCTGTACAGCAGAGTGAATTGGTTATACATATACATATATCCACTCTTTTTAAGGTTCTATTCCTATATCGGTCATTACAGAGTATTGAGTGGAGTTCCCTGTGCTATACAGTAGGTTCTTATTAGTTATCTATTTTATATATAGTAGTGTGTATATGTCAATCCCAATCTCCCAATTTATCCCTCCCCCCACTTCCCCCTTGGTAACCATAAGTTTGTTTTATACATCTGTGACTCTTTTTCTGTTTTGTAAATAGGTTCATTTGTACCATTTTTTTAGATTCCACATATACATGATACATACGATATTTGTCTTTCTCTGACTTACTTCACTGAGTATGACAATCTCTAGGTCTATCCATGCCACTGCAAATGGCATTATTTCATTCCTTTTTATGCCTGAGAAATATTCCAGTGTGTGTGTGTGTGTGTGTGTGTGTGTGTGTGTGTGTGTGTGTATATACACATATATATATATATATATATATACACCACATTTTCTTTATCCATTCCTCTGTCAATGGACATTTAGGTTGCTTCTGTGTCCTGGCTATTATAAGTAGTGCTGCAATGAACATTGGGGCACGTGTATCTTTTCGAATTATGGTTTTCTCTGGATGTATGCCCAGGAGTGGGACTGCTGTATCATATGGTAGATCTATTTTTAGTTTTTTAAGGAACCTTCATACCATTCTCCATAGTGGCTGTACCAATTTACTTTCCCAACAACAGTGTAAGAGGGTTCCTTTTTACACTTTGAACAAGTAACTTCTTTCTAAACCTTAAGGCTTTCTGGACTAGAAAGACCCTGCTTCATGTGGTTGGCTATATTTATTTTGCTCTTTATGCTTCATAAAAATGAAACAAATGGTTTTGATTCAGCTTGAGTCAAAGCATTAGTGACAAAAACACTTTTTCTAAATATAGAGTGATCAATAAAAGGATTTTTTATTCTAGAAACACATTTTGGTAAACATTCTCTTCAAAAAATAAGCAAAAACTAATATATTCTTTTTTCTTCGGTTCCCCTCAATTGTAATTCACATCTCATAATGACACTAATAGAAAAGTAAACACACTTTTCCTCTAAAGAAACCAATGCCTATTCATGCATCATGTCATCTATCCCTTTCTCTACCAGATAAACATCAAATGCTGATGACCTCATTCAACCTTAGGGACTGACACTATCTAGAGTGTAGAATTAGTACTAAGAATATTATATATTTCACTATGTTTCTCCTAATTAGGGATAAAGTAGACCAATAAAAGTTTTAGTGGAATTGTACATTTTTTGAATTTATGTCCAAGTCTGTTCTAAATCACACTAAGTCAAATCTATAAATGTTCTGTCTACAAATTACTGTAATTAAGTCTAAGAGATAATTTGAACAAAAGTAAATAATTATCTTCCTCTTATCTTATTTCACACTTATCTGTGATTATGACTGAATTAACTTTCATGAAAAAAAGGACTTTGTCCTTATACTTGGAGATTTTTCTTCAGACGATAGAAGGAATCTCTAATGAGTTATTTGGTGTAGTTTAATTTTTAAAACAAGAAGCTGTAAATTTAATACCTACTACCAATATTTAGTATTATGTTCATTTATTTTCATAATCTGAATAAAATATTTAGATTTGTTTTCTAGTCTGGCATCAAGAGGTAAACATAATACTCACATTTTAAGTTTCCAATAAATATTTTATACTTACATATATGAGCTTTTCAAGGTCAAGGACTTACTGAATTTTCTAATACTAAGGCTTTGAACGGTATAATTCTGGAATGATCACTGAGTATGCAGGAGAAAGGTGAGCAGAAAGAATTCTTGACTTACAGAGATTAGGATTCAACCCAGGGCTATGGTGGTAGAAATCTCTGCCCAAGGAACTATCCCAAAGACTCAAAACACTAACAAGAAGTCTTTAATTTTATTTTATTTGCCTTTATATCTATGTTCAGCCTGATCTTTGTGTCTCTCCACTACCCATGTCTTTAAGTTAGAGTTCTCTAGCTGTTATCTCTCCAGAAAATGTACTGATACTTCTACCCAATACTTTATTATTTGCCCTACAGCATCATGATGTGGTTTGTAATATATTTTTTGCTATGGAAAGATAGCTTAGAGATAGATGATCTAGGCTCTTCTCTTTTATAGGCAAAAATTCTGAAATCTGGAGAATTGTGGGTACTTGTTTAGACATTGTGTTAAGGCAGAAGCAGGAATTGACCTAATGTCCTCTTTAAAGCAGTTCAGAGTTTATTAGATTCCATGTCATTCAAAAAGCACTTGTTCTTGGGCTTCCCCGGTGGCGCAGTTGTTGAGCGTCTGTCTGCTGATGCAGGGGACACGGGTTCGTGCCCCGGTCCGGGAAGATCCCACATGCCGCGGAGCGGCTGGGCCCGTGAGCCATGGCCGCTGAGCCTGGGCGTCCGGAGCCTGTGCTCCGCAACGGAAGAGGCCACAACAGTGAGAGGCCCGCATACCACAAAAAAAACGAAAAAACAAAAAGCACTTGTTCCAATGTCTACTTTTAAATTAACATATCAATCTAAATCACACTGAAGAATAGCAGGAAAGCATACAATGTACACTGCAAACTCAAGCCGGTTCTACCAGGGCAGATATGCATACTACATGCATACAGTAAATATAAATTAAATGAGAGCAATGTCAATATAACATATATGACTGTCATAAAACCTATGTGCAGCAAATAATGCATTCCTAGAACCTTGACAAACTGAAGAAGAATGAAATCAAGAATAATAGCTACCAGTTGTAATGAGCTACTTATGGAAATGATCCACCCTAAAGAACAGAGACAGGGCTTCCCTGGTGGCGCAGTGGTTGAGAGTCCGCCTGCCGATGCAGGGGACGCGGGTTCGTGCCCCTGTCCGGGAAGATCCCACATGCCGCGAAGCAGCTGGGCCCGTGAGCCATGGCCGCTGAGCCTGCGTGTCCGGAGCCTGTGCTGCGCAACGGGAGAGGCCACAACAGTGAGAGGCCCGCGTACCGCAAAAAAAAAAAAAAAAAAAAAGAACAGAGACAAAATAGGTGAAGTAAAAGCTTCCATCAGAGTGACTATGGCAGTCTCAGTTATACCACTTTTTAGCCTACTCATAATAATAAATGATTCTGTAGCTTAATCCATTCTAGAAATGGATGGAGTTTATCATAAACATAATCAGTTGTACTACAGCCTATCTGAAGAAAAAAAATATGTCAATGTAAGGGGATTTATCAGAATGGCAGTATTTATTTGTTTCTAGTAAACTCTCTCAAAACCCATTCCATATTCACTGTGCTCATTCACCTCTTTGACAGTTTGGCCTCTGAGGGGAGAGCAGTGATTTGGAGGTGAGAGAATAACTTGTATTCTGGGGGCTGCAAAAAAAGTGCTCCCAAGTGAGTTAATAGGCACTCTGTCTTAAATGTTTTGAGTTTTTCTAGTGTTAATATCTCTCTCTCACCCTTGTCAGTATTCTAGACTTACAAATCTGAAGTACAGCCCACAAAATGTATTTATTCCACTCTGTGTATCCCCACATTTGATGTCCCACCCAAGTGAAAAACTAGCTTCCTTGTGTCCTTTCAACTTTTCATAAATGCTATCATAAAACTGATGCAGAACTTTTTTTTTTAATCAGGAGGTTGTGAAATAAACATGCAATTTTAAAACAGGAGAAGAAAAGAGCATAAAAAAAGAAAGCCGGCTCTATTTGTTTGTGCTGAAGGTCTCAAAACTCTAAAACTCTCTCCTTTGGCTTCATTCTCCCTCATACAGACTTCTTTATTAATGTACTTGCTAGCTTCTTTGAGAGGCCAAGCTCCTGAAAGACAGGAATTCAGTATTAATCTTTTTTGTATCCCTGGAACCTGGCACATCTGCTTTATAATGGCCACTAAATAAATTTATTTTAATGAGAAAATGAATGAATGAATTTACTTTCTGACAGAGAGAAACAATTCATTCTTTCCTATATTGCTCATTACGCTTACAGGATCTCTGCGTAATCATTATTGATAACAAAGAGGATTGTTTGAGTACCTATTTAGATAATATAATTGTGTTTAAATAATGAGCTAGCATACTCTTTCTCTTCTGAACTTGAAGACTCCAATAATGGAAAATATTGAAGATTGAAATAGTATTGGAGATAATTTGTTAATTACATTAAAGGAGGAAGATAAAGACACATAAATGAAGATACAGTATGATTCAATGTTGATCATTTATTCCAGCATCTGTGTAACTGTATGAGAGGAAAGAGGTCATTGTTCAGTGTGATAATTATGCATTATGGTACCATTAAAATTGCAGACAATTGAAAGAGAGCAGGTGTTTTCCCAGTAGATGTTTGTGATAAGCAAAAGATCACCTGTCTCATATTCAAGTAGGCCATTGCAATGATTAGGAAGATAGTAGTTTGGATAATTATAAAGCTCCCATTTAGTCAAAGTGCATCCTTTTCTATGACTCTGTAATCACTTTTTAATGGGCTGTGTTGAATGGCTGAGTGTGTGTTATCTGACCTTTTAAGGGCATCCCTTCATTATTTCCATACTAAAGTCTTCTTGCCTTTTTTGTCTTAAAGTTACCATCATCACCCAACTCTTGTGAATGCCGTACCTCCAGTCTTTCTTTAAGTACTATAGGAACTTTAAATGTTCTAAAAAGTAAAAATTCAGGAAACGAATTCTGGAGAAATTAATTGCTGGATCATTGCACTTATTTTTAAAGTTTACTACTTTTGTGAGAAAATAGCCATCTGCAGCTATGCATATATCAGTCTTCAGAGCCAACTTGTTATTCTTTTCAAGAAGTTCAGCTCCAGATTTTAAGATCATTGGTGGAAATTAAACACAAACTAAAATTATTATTTTCTACCACCTCTGATTCAGGATTAACATTTTGACAATCACATTACTGAGCCTACCTTCCAGGTCATTTTTTTAATAAAATGCAATGTTTCAGTGAATACTATCATTAATAATAATAATAATGTCTCCAAAGCAGAAATTCAAGGTAGCTCATGTTGACATGACTGAAACTGGTCTGACTTTTTAAGGCAAGTTTCCATGTGGTCTCAATCTCTACAGTATCAGATGGTTAGTACTTATATCCCCTACCTGTTTGGCTCAGATTTAAAATCCAACATCAAACCCTGAGCTGGAACAGCAGGTGGAAAAGTACAGTCTGGCATCTTTAGGTTGTGCCAAATCCAAATGCCAATGTGAACACAAGGCCACAGTGCTCTGTTCAGAGACATACCACCTATCAAGCTTTAAAATTCACATCTTGAACTTAATAGTGAACTAATATAATGAGAAAAGAAAATGATAGCTTTAATTCTGAGGCAAAATGGAATAGCTTAATTCAAAATATTTCTGGTGATTCTGTTCAATTCAGCAAACTTTTACTATACATATACTTTGTGCAAAATAATATGGAAATTATAAAGGGGTCAGGGGTGACACAGGCAAGGAGCAATACAAAGTAAAGCACAAATCCTAACTTCAATATGCCTGCAGTACAGTGGTTTCTTGAATAGAGAAATTGATAAAATACTTTCTATAATTTGCATAATTTTATGATTTGGCTGTTTGTTCTTTGTTTGTTTATGTATTGGAAAACCTCTGTTTCTCCTTTACACACTTCTGACACCATATGTGTGGGTTTTCCACACATCATGCAATTCTGCAACACCTGCTGGTGTCCAACAATGTAATTCTTTTTTTTTTTTTTTTTTTTTGCGGTACACGGGCCTCTCACTGTTGTGGCCTCTTCCCATTGTGGAGCACAGGCTCTGGACGCGCAGGCTCAGCGGCCATGGCTCACGGGCCCAGCCGCTCCGCGGCATGTGGGGTCTTCCCGGACCGGGGTACGAACCCGCATCCGCTGCATCGGCAGGCGGACTCTCAACCACTGCGCCACCAGGGAAGCCCTGTAATTCATTTCTGACAGTATCTACCTGGAGTTACCATTAGATACTTCAGGTTAAGGGCTCAGTCCAGCAAGCCTGTGCCCCCATCTGCTTTCTGCCTCACTTAAGATGCCAGTTGCAAGTCCAAGTTGTCAATCTTTGCTTCTGACCTACTGGCTATAAATTGGAGATTCCCATGAACCTTCCTGGAGTTTAATTAATTTGCTAGAGCAGCTCACAGAACACAGGAAAACATTTTACTTATTAAATTACCAGTTTGTTATAAAAGGATATAACTCAGGAACAACCAGATGAAAGAGATGCCTAGGACAAAGTATGTGGGAGAGCCACTCTCCCAGCACATCCATGTGTTCACCAACCCAGAAGCTCCCCAGATCCATACTATTAGGAATTTTCTGGAGGCTTCATCATGTAGGCAAGGTCAATTGTTAACTTCATTTTCAGCTCCTCTCGCTTCTTTGGAAAATGGCGGGGTGGGCTAAAACTTCCAAGTTCCTAATCATGGCTTAGATGGGCTTTCTGGTGACCAGCCTCATCCAGAAGCCCACGAAGAGCCACCTGATTAAAACAAAAACCATCCCTATCATCTAGGAAATCCCAAGGGATTTAGGAGTTCAGTGTCAGAGGATCTTATCACTCAGGAAATTACAAAGGTCTTAGGAGCTGTGTGTGTCAGGAACCGCGAAATATGTAAGAAATGTATTTCTTATTATTTCACAGTTCATTAAAAGCAGAATATGCTAAACTATAGGGGAGATTCAAGAAAGCAGTAAGTGTAACTGATGGTTTGGCTCATGGAAACGTTTATGAATGAGGTGGCATTTTAAAGAATGGTAGGAGTCAAGAAATCAAGAAAAGGTAAAATAAAAGAGTAAGGAGGGCTTCCCTGGTGGCGCAGTGGTTGAGAGTCCGCCTGCCGATGCAGGGGACACGGGTTCGTGCCCCGGTCCAGGAAGATCCCACATGCCACGTGGAGCGGCTGGGCCCGTGACCCATGGCCGCTGAGCCTGCGCATCCAGAGCCTGTGCTCCGCAACAGGAGAGGCCACAGCAGTGAGAGGCCCGCGTACCGCAAACAAACAAACAAACAAACAAACAAAACAGTAAGGAGAGTTATAGAAGTGGGCATACATCGAGTGTTAAGGAAACATTCAGGTGTCCAGATTGACTGTGGCCCAGAAGTCGTGAAGAATAACAAGAGATGAATCTGGAGAAACAAGTGGAAGCCAGATCACTGAGTGCCTTAAAATGCAGCCTGACAAGTTTAAACTGTAGACAATAGGGAGGTACTGGCAGTTTCTGTTTTGCTTGTTTTTAGCAGATGAAGTTATTAGAGTTCTACTTGAGAAAGAATAACCTTGTAGTCTTGTGCAGGGTGGAATAAACAGGAATGGAAGCAAAATAGGCCATTATTCTGTGCAGAAGCAAGCCCTGAATTGAAAAGATGATAATAAAAACAGAAAGGAGGGAACTAACAATTAGAGACAACTAAATTTCTTCCTTTCTAATCTGTATTCCTTTTACAAGTATACCTCAGAGATATTGCAGGTTAGGTTCCAGACCACTTTAATAAAGCAAATATCGCAATAAAGTCATACATATTTTTTGGTTTCTCACTGTATATAAAAGTTATGTTTACACTGTTGATGGAAATAACCAATAAACAATTTATAATAAGGATAGAAAAGAGTTTTATTGGAGGCAAACTGGAGACTTTAACATGGGAGACACAGACTCAAGAAGCAGTTGGATTATGTTCCATCAAACTACAAAATGGCGGAGGCTTATAAAAGTAGAAACTGAAAAGTTACATAATTTGTTTGTCAAGAGTTATAATTGGAGCTGGCAAGAAGAGTACTTGGAACTTCCCTGGCAATCCAGTGGTTGGGACTCCATGCTTCCACTGCAGGGGGCGCGGTTGGGGAACTGGGATCCTGCATGCAGCATGGCATGACCAAAAAATTTTAAAAAAAAATTTTTTTTAATTAAAAAAAGAGAATTAAAGTGTTCTGTAGAAAAAAAGAAGAAGAAATAAGAGTGCTTGTTAAGCAAGAATTGGTTGGGGTCTGAAATGGTTGCATAGTTACAAGAGAAACCTTGAGACCATAAGGTTGCAGCTGGTAGCTGCTGGCAGATATTGTTTTCAGAATGGCTGGTGGTGTCCTTGAGTTTGATAAAGTTCAGAAAATTCAAGTTCTGGGTGATTCAGGAACATGTCTGAAACTACATCCCCAATGGCCACCCTGCTGCATTTTGAATGCCTGAACCACAGTTACTCCATTTTGATTTTTAAATGCATTCTTTGTTTTTTTTAATGGTTGAAGCAGATGCACAATGCACATTTGACAGACCATAAAACAAGCTGTGCTAGTTAGCATAAAGTTCAAGCCAAATCATGTATAAGGCAGAATGACTTTGCCATACCTCAATATGTGAAAATTTCTTCCATCAACACTATACTGTAGTCTATTAAGTGTGCAATAGAATTATGTCTAAAAAACAATGTACATATCTTAATTTAAAAATACTTTATTGATAAAAAATGCTAACCGTCATCTGAACCTTCAATGAGCCATAATATTTTTTGCTGGTGGTGTGTCTTACCCACTGATCACCACTTGATCAGTAGTTGATGGCTACTGACTGATCAAGGTGGTGGTTGCTGAAGGTTGGGTGATTGTAGCAATTTCTTAAGATAAGACAACAATGTGCCCTCAGCCTGTTGGGGGGGGTGGGGGGGGAATGGAAAGCATTCTCCACCTGCGGCTCTCACCTTTGTGTAATCTGTCTCTTCTATGGGACTGTCATTGGAGTCTACTTCAACCCCACATCCACACACACCCAGAGGGACATGGCAGCCACAGTGATATACACCATGGTCACCCCCATGCTGAACCCCTTCATCTACAGCCTGTGGAACTGAGATCTGAATGTGCCCTCAGGAAACTTTTCATCAGGAGCCACTTTGCTAAGACTCTTTGAACACTCTTTTTAGACCCAATTGATTTTGAAATAAACTAATGCTTCCCAATGTGAAAAAAAAGACAACAATGAAGTTTGTCCCATCAGTTGACTCTTCCTTTCACTTGAACACTTAGAAGCCATTGTAGGGTTATTAACCAGCCTAATTTTACTATTGTTGTGTCTCAGAGAATAGGAAGGCCCTTAGAGAGGAAGAGAGGGGAATAACTAGTCAGTAAAGCAGTCAGAACACGCGCAACATTTATTAAGTTCACCATCTTATATCGGCGCGGTTTGTGGTGCCCCAAAACAATTACAATAGTAACATCAAAGATCACTGATCACAGATCACATAACAAATACAATAATAATAAAAAATATTAAAATATTGTGATAATTACCAAAATGTGACAGAGACATTAAGCAAATGCTGTTGGAAAAATGGCATCAAATAGATTTGCTTGAAGATAGCCACCAACTTCAATTTTAAAAAACACAGTATCTGCAAAGCTCAGTAAAGCAAAGCACAGTAAAAATGAGGTATGCCTGTATTTCTTTGTCCTGGTTTTGTTACTTTTTAAAATGTGCTATTATACATAGATAAGTAAAGATACCAAAAGTTCTAACAATATATATTTACATAATTTTATTTCATATAAAAAATAACTTGAATAAATGAAGTATGGAAAGAAAAGAGCAGTGTAGACTATTTCTAAACTGTTTTATTTTATAATCATTTTAAGTCAGTACCAAAAAAATCACACTAATAATATTGGTGACACATTTCAGTGAGCAGGTTTTGCTCAACTGTAACCAAGTATGTTGTTTTTAAAAAAACAACTTTTTCTTTTCTCAGTAACAACTAATTTCTTAGAAACAAATCAGAATAAATGGATTTATACCTAATACTTGAATCTATTATGGTTTATAATCTTAATCAAGAGGTTCTTATTTTAATCACTTCAAATACAAATGAATATTCTCAATAATACTACAAATTAATTATAGTCAAGTGTTTGGATCTGTTATGAAATTAAAGCTCTATAAATTCTTGTTTTGTAAATATCTAAGTGAGAGAATTAAAGTAATACTATAAAGAGTTTCATTTTCTCTTTTAGCAATACCTTCAAAATAAAATTTCATACAAGCCTAGCTTTGCCTTTGCATAGGGAACTCTTGCTTTGCCAAATGATTGGAATCAGGGCTTTATACAGTGCATTTATTATTAATAGGTCTAGGAAAGCATGTCCCGAAGTGTGGTACATAAAATACTGGCCAGAAGAGAAATTCTAGGACAAAGGTTTTCACTGATTAGTTTAATTAGGATTAAAATATATAAATCCCTTTTTGAAATTATTACCTATTAGCTTATTAAAAGATCTATGAAGTCCTTCAATGCTGAAACCTATTTACCTTTGTTTAATTCACTGTTTCTCTAATTTATTCGACCATTAAACATTACCCTGGAATAATAAACACACCAGATTTTATAGAGTTTCCTAGAATTCATGCTGGGAAATGCGGGCCTCACTCATTCAGTAAATGCTTAGTTCTTAGGGGTATTGGTAGGTATTACTGAAATATGTTTGGTATTCCCTTTCTCTCCTCTCAGTCACTGTTCCTCTGATATAATGCCACTATCTGGTACCGTATAATGGTCTCTCAGTACCTGACTGGATGACTAGTGAACTAATCTGAAAACCAGTTGTGCTGGTATATTGCTGAATAAATCTTATCGTATAAATACTTCACAGCTAACATAGCAAGTCAATGCATTTTTATGGATGCCACAGTATTTGAAAAATGTTTATTTTCTCCCACCCTCACCTCCTCTGTCTCCAATACTTAGACTCAACCAAATTATAATTGTAAGCACCTTAGGAATTCTGACAGCCTTAAAAAGCTGTTTTGGAGCCAGCAAACTTTTAAATTCCCATATATCCTACCATTTGAATGACTGGTTGGTCTATGAAAAATGAAGAATGCCTATTTAAACAAATGACATTAATTTCTAGCTGTTTTAGTTAATTTAAAAGTAATGTTAAGATTAGGTCAACTTGAGAACATCTCAATTTTAAGTTTGTTATTCTTATCAAAGGATATTAGCAATATAGCATCTTACAAACTTTCAAGCTACAACAGGCTTATACAGTGAATTAATGTCATAACTTCAAATTACTGAGAACCGTTGATGTGTTTCTCTAAACTTGTTTACTCAATGTATTATTTTAAATTAAACTACCAAAATGAAGGAATTACTTTTCTACTATTTTATCAGTTTCCTCTAATCATTCTAATTTTTATTCTATTTTGTCAGTCTTCCAAAATTCAAATTCCTGTTAATGGAACATTTGCTGCACTTTGTTTTTCTCTGTTTACGTTAATGAAAAGCTGTGAGGACACTGTGAAAAGCAAGTGAATACATCTCTTTTCCAAAAACTATCACACCAAAATCTTCATCTGAAACTGTCCATTTTATTATCTTAGCAATAACCTTTAAATCAGTTGAGTTCTCTTTCAATGAAAATGTGTCAAAAATTTTGACTCAGTTTAAAGCAACCCTTCCTTGGTTTACATCTCTTTTTTGGAATAGCTCTGTATATACATGGTCATTCCTAAATTTCTTATATCTAGATGACACCTTCTCTAGTTAGTCTTCTATTACTAACTAAATCAACATTTAACATTTTAAAATATAACAAATATTAAAAGCAAAATGAATGTTCTTTTTATGTTTGACCCTTGAATTTTTCCTAAAGTTTATAAAATTTCACTTTCTGCTTACATTTCTCTCAAGAAAGAGTTAATATTTTGAAGCACTGAAGAGACATGTTAATGAAATAGTGAAGTACGAAATATTACCAGTATTATGAGGCAAAATACACTTACCTAGTTTTATGTTCTTAAGATACATAAAGAAAACTTCTTTAATCATTCTGGCACATTTCTTACTTTATTTTCAGATCACATAAAATGCTTTCCCTATTAGCCAAGGAAGTGTCTATGTTCGCATCTCCTAAAGTATCTAGGCCTCTTAGTATATACAGACCTAAAGCAGATCATTCCAATAAATATTCAAGAGCAAGCCTAGTAGGATTTTCAAGAACACAGGTGTTGAAACTAACTAATTAGAATGGAGATTTTGTAGGAATTTGCTCGGGGAGTTAAGAGTTATGAAATAAATAATGATTAGGACTATAGGGAAACTTGTAGGTAATTCGGTAATTCTGTCATTCCAACAAAAAGGGTGTGATCTCTCTCTCTAGTTGTTGTTCATTCTTCCTAACAAATGAAATTAACTCTTAACTAAACCTAGTTCATGGCAAAATTATCTAGTCATGTTAGCCTAGTATTCAGCCACCTCATTTGGAATCACACAATTCAGACACTCGTGATATACTCTGGAACTCTTGGGATCTTCAAGTTGAAAACATGTGAACAACAGATTTGAGCAGTTGAAACTATAGGATGCAGAAGCTCTGGGTATAATTCCTTGGCAAATATGAAGATGTATCGTTACAACATGCAATATCTCAAATTTAATACCTAGGGTTGTTTGATTCTCTTGTTTGCAATCAACAAAAACTTGTTGAATTATCCTAGTAATCAGAAGTTGTTGTAAGAATAAATATTGTGGTGCATTCGTATTAGGTTATCTTTTCAGCTCCTTTTCTCTGAAAATTACCCACCTTTAACACTGGAGTCACTTCCACAGCCCTTGTTCTGTTATGTAATTCTGCTTCCCTAAGCATTATAATAGAATATCTGAAAAAAAAAAAAGCTGGGCTAATCAAATATTATTTTCTTACAAATTAGTAATTTTAAACTAAATGATAGAGTTTGAGTTCATGGGAGCTGAGTTACACTGATGGCAGCACGTTAAGAGAATTTTCATAAAATCTTGATTTTTCATGTCTGGTGACCCACCTATTCATTGGATTGGAATCAATGATAGGCCCAAGTATTTCACAATAAATTCATATTCTTACATAAGTTATTTGTAACCAAAAGAATCTTAACTTACATATATGAACATTCAAATCCATAAAACACTGAACAGTCAGAGTTGAACAGCATGGACTGAGAAAAGTCAGATACATGGACAAATCTGGAATTTATGGTAATGCTTACCCTAAAATTTTCACTCCATGGGCCATCACTGAAGATGCTCAGCTAAACGTTTTAGTCCTTCTTTGTATCATTCTATGTCAACCTTTCTCAATCTCTACTGTATACTTTTTTTCCTCTGTCTAATAGTATCTGCTGAAACAGGATTTCAGCCTGCTTGGAACATTGACTTGTTACACCTCTTCATAGTCCTGACTCTCTACCTTATGACTTCTTAGCTTCCAATCTCATTGCTAAAAATGTTTTTATTTTAATAATTTTAGTTTAATTTCTAAGAAGGAAAATTACCTTCTCTTGTCTAGGTTGCCACAGATTGATGGACAGCAATATGTGGAATGAATATCCTTAAGTTAGCTGATGATCATTTGTTTATTCAACTAAAAGATCTCGGAGTTTGTATGTATGGTTCACCCATTTCACCATTCCAGGTCCGACTAATGCAATGACAAAGAATTACTAACTTTAGACGCTTCAGAATTAGAAGGAGTTTAACTTAAAGGAAAACCATTCAAAAGCTAAAAATAATTTTGTTTTAAAATAGAATGGTAGCATAGCTCTGTCCTTGACATTAGAGTTATAATAATATCTGGAATTGTCAGATGCCACAATTTTAATTTAACCATTAATTACACATCATCATGGGGACCTAAGAGTGGGCAATTTTATAGGCAAATGATCCTTGTAGATGGTTTACAATGGCTTTTTATCCTGCATTTTTAAGCCTGTTGTCATCAAAAAATTAAAGTCACCAGATGGCTTCTACTTCTCTAGATATAATGTCTACATTATAGACAAAAACGGGGAAGGGAAGTATAGGAGGACTTACCTTTGTGAGACTTTGTCTTTTTACTTGGCAAGAGAAGCCTTTCCCATCCAAATTTCAGTTTTGCTAAATACACTCATAAAACATATGTGAATGTCACTGCAGGTGACATTATTGAAGAAATAATTTGAATCCACTTAAATGTATTTAAGATATAAATTATTCAGATTCCTCATTTCTTTTTTTTTTTTTTGAGATAATCACTTTTAACACACTTCACAATTGATTGGACTAAAACCAGTTAACACCTGACACAAGGATGAATTATTTTAAGTGAATAATTTGTGATAATATGACACTGTATGAAGTATTACACTATGAAAGAAAAGTGAGTCCAAATGAAACATACTTTTTGTACGACATGTATTAATTGTACAGATAGATGAAAAACAACATTGATACCAACTCATATTCATTTTATTACTGTTAATTTTAATTCCAATGACTCAAATTCTTATTTAATACCCTCCCCAGAATTATTTCTGTCATTCTCCTTATAAATTTCAAATTCTTATCAACAATGGGACACTGATATTTGAATATTACCTTCTTAGAGACAAAGATAATAAAAGCATGCTTCAGTCACATATAAAGAAAAAATAGGAACTATAGTTAATTCTAGGTAAAATTCAATGGAGAAAGGTAGGGAAAAAAATCTGTTAGTTACTAAAGATATCAAGGTACCAAAAACACCTGCTACTCTTTGTGACCAAAAATTTTTTTTAACTCAACATTGTAGTAGTTTCTTAGAGCTGCCATTAAAAAGTACCACAGACTAGATGACTTAAAACAACAGATAGTTCTGAAGGCCAGAAATCCAAAATCAAGATATTGCTAAGGCCATGCTCCCTCCAAAGCCTCTAGGGGAGGATATCTCCTTGCCTCTTCCAGGTTCTGATGGCCCCAGGCATTCCCTAGCTTGTGGCAGCATAACTCCAAGCTCTACTTCCATCTTCATATGGCTGTCTTTCCTCTGTCTCAGAGCATAGAACAGATCCTGGGTTTTCCAAAAAGAACTGCAAGTAGGGTCAGAAGAGCTTTCCCCCATGCCTTCAACTACAGAAACTGTATAGACATAACACCTAGCCTGCCATCTGTATCTCTCAAGGTAAGGCAAAGTCCTAAATGAGGCAAATAATCATTAAGGAGAATCCAAGCAAGGTTATGACCTTAAAAGTATTCAAACACACTAAAGAAAGGAAAGAGAGAGAGAGACAGAAAGATAAAATTAGTTTGGAAAAGACAGATGAAAACAGTCTGAAACAATTTAAGAAACTGGGAAAAGCAGATAGATGATGATAGATAGATAGGTAGATAGATAGATAGGTAGACAGATAGATAAGCTAATGTCAGGAAGACATTCTCAAACATGAATAAATTCAGAAACTATAACACCCATGAGCATTTCTTTTTTTTTTTTTTTTTTTTTGCGGTACACGGGCCTCTCACTGCTGTGGCCTCTCCTGCTGCAGAGCACAGGCTTTGGACGCGCAGGCTCAGCGGCCATGGCCCACGGTCCCAGCTGCTCCGCGGCATGTGGGATCCTCCCGGACCGGGGCACGAACCCACGTCCCCTGCATCAGCAGGCGGACTCTCAACCACTGCGCCACCAGGGAAGCCCCAGGAGCATTTCTTAAGTAAAAAAATTAAAACTTCAAAAAGTTTATCATGTGAATTAGAGAAGTTTTAGAATTTGTGGTAAAAAGTCTGGCAATGATTATTGAATCTATTGAAACTAAGCATATTCTATGTTTTATACCACCTGAATCATTGGGTTGTTGGAAGTGTAGAAGGAAATATAATCAGTGAATAGCTGGGTTTTGTGACAATCCATATGTATGTACATTAATATTATTAATGTGGCTAACAGATTTCTCAACTTTTAGAATCAACCTACATTCAATGTATTGAAAAGTTAATTCTCTTACAGCACAGAGTATAAATGTTACTAATCTGGTAACAATTATCCATATTAGCAAGAGTAAGAATAAATGGGAAGGGAAGTGGAGGGACCAAAAAGTCTCTGAAACTTCAAAAACAAGAACTACAAAAACACAAAAACAAGATGTACAGTCAAATGTTGATGGGAAAAGAAATAGCAGGGAAGCCTATTTACTTAAATTTCAAGTGTAACCAAATGTTAAAAAAAAAATAATAACTGATATCGCTATAAAATTGAAAGGGAGGAAGGGAGATGAAGATGTGGCAAATAGCTCAAAACTTTATATATATATATTTTTTTTAGGAAATTACTGGGTTGTATATTTTTAATAAATTATGGAAAAGAGACATAAGAATTTTATTTAGAGATACAGAGGAAGCTAAGAAAGTAACTGAAATAAAAATTGTTTAAAAGTGTTTGCCTCTGTAATGCAGTGCTAAAGTGGAGAAAGATGAAAGAGAAGGCCATCACTTTTATTATTCCCACTTAATCAGTGTTAATCATTTACGTATATTATCTTGATAATTTTAAAAGACAGTTTATCCACTCATTGCCTAGTAATCAAATGCTTGCCAAGGAATTTAAGGTGGGGCAAAAAATTTAAGCAAGCTTTTCTCTAAGCAATAAGCACATTTTGGTCTTACTATAATATAACTAAGAGGAATTATTCAGTTACTCTTTAAATAACAAACAATCTGATAAAAAGTGAGTTTCTGATCCAATTCTATCAGGAAGGAGCCAGAAGATTTGAAAAGCTGTTTCTCCTAACCAAGTTTTGCCCAATCAGGCACTCTGCTACACAAGATCATGTTAAGGGAATGAAGATGGGGAAAAATTCCATTGGATTCTACAATGACCAGGACATTGGTACTGCCAAGTGAGAGACTAAGTAGAGTGTTGGTATGAGAAGTCAGATTGAAAGGAATTAAGGAAATGACTAGAGGATATAGATTGAGACAATATAGATTATCGTTAGATGACCAAGGAAGGGATAAATGTAAACCAATATCTTTGTTTTCTTTCAGATCCTCAAGCATGTCAATGTGCCATTAATCCTTCTCTGCCCTTTATTCCTAACATCTTTCTATCACACTTCCCTTCCTCTCAACATCACTTGTTTTTCTTTACTCATCCTGTATGACACATTCTAAATGTCACTTCGTCTCAGAAGTCTTCCCGAACTAAGCTGGATATGACTGCCTTGCTGCACATACACAGTACCATATGCTCCCTCCATTTTAGGAATAATCATACTATATTTTAATTATGTATTTAATTATATGTCTCTCCTAGTTTATTCTAATATTCTTTTTTTAACTTTTTACTTTATATGAGTATAGTTGATTAACAATGTTGTGATAGTTTCAGGCATACAGCAAAATGACTCAGTTATACATGTACATGTATCTATTCTTTTTCAAATTCTTTTCCCATTTAGGTTGCCATATAATACTGAGCAGAGTTCCTGTGCTATACAGTAGGTCCTTGTTGGTTATCCATTTTAAATATAGCAGTATGTATATGTTAATCCCAAACTCCCTAACTATCCCTGATATTCTTGAAAGCAAATCCTGTGCCTATTCTGCTCTCCATTGTATTTCCAGTGCATTAACAGTGCCTGGCACAATCAATACTTACTAATGAATGAATGTTTCAAAATGAATAAGTCAGTAAATGAATGTATAAATGCACTGTTGAGAACTGTGATTTGAGGTTTTAGGAGGACTGAGGGAAGATGTTTTGTTTCAGGGGAAGGAAGGTACTGAGAATACTATCTCAGGATGAGAATATTTATTTGATTTTTATTTTTTAGTCAAAGAGAGTCAGCCAAGAGAGAACAGAGATGCAACTAACAGATACTTAGTGGAGTACTGCCCTAGAAAAATGAATATCAAACTTTAAGTGCATACAAATGACCTGGATATCATGTTTAAAATACAGATCTGATTCAGCAGGTCTGAGATGGTGTATGTGATTCTATATTTCTAAAAACCTATCAAGTGATACTGATGCTTGGTAGTCTGAGAACCAAACTTTAAGGAACACTGTGCTAGAAAATGTAGAAGATGGATTCAAGAGAACAGCAATAAGTGTATATACTAGCAATGAAGAGACATTCTAATTTACATAGACAGGTATATACAATAGATGGGTGAAGACAGAGAAACTTGAAGAAGGAAAAACAGGAAGCTAAAATACTCAGAGAGGGCTTCCCTGGTGGCACAGTGGTTGGGAGTCCGCCTGCCAGTGCAGGGGACATGCGTTCGTGCCCCAGTCCCAGGGGACCCCACGTGCCATGGAGTGGCTAGGCCCATGGGCCATGGCTGCTGAGCCTGCACGTCCGGAGACTGTGCTCCGCAACGGGAGAGGCCCTGGCAGTGGGAGGCCTGCATACCGCAAAAAAAAAAAAAAAAAAAAAAACTCTCAGAGGATATTCTCAATTCCCTAATAAATAGGTGAAAGTTTACTTAAATATTGAAAAATGGAGAGAGACCAGGACTTGCACAAAGAGAAAATATTATAGGAAAACTGCTGTGGAGAAAGCAACATGACAGTGGTTCTCAATTTTGACTGCCTAATAAAATTGCCAGGGACTTTTCAAAACTTTCATTGCTTAGACCACACACCAGACCAATTAATCAGAATCTCTTGGGAGTGTCCCAGGCATCAGTATTGTTTAGAGCTTCCAAGGATGAAAATTACTGTTGTTACAAATTAACCAAGTCAATGTGGCAGCTGAAAACAATTTGAAGCTGGTGTGCTCTATATGTCTCCTCTCCTAGAACCTCACTACCAGCTGGTATGTTACCATAACAGTAAGTCTCAGACTGAAGTTTTTATAACATGGTTATAAAAGGGTGCAAAAATAGTTAAAGCCATGTTAATGTAAGCTAGATAAAGTCTCAGCCTTCAATCCTCTTAGGCACTCTAACTAGCATCTGGATAAAAAGTTCAACTGAGGCAAATTCAACAAATATTTGCTGGCAAATATTATCACCTAATATGATCCTTTCTGGGTGAATCAAGAGAAAACCCTCTAGCCAAACTGAAGGGAACAGGTGGAACCAGAGAGTTGGCACCGCATGCAACACCGTTGGTATTTATGCCTTGTGTCTTTTTCACACCTTAATTCACTGGCAAGCATCCCTCGTACCAAGTGGAGCCATGTGGCTGACAGGGTCTTGGTGCTCAAGCCGAGTGTCAGGCCTGAGCCTCTGAGGTGGGAGAGCCAAGTTCAGGGCACTGGACCACCAGAGACCTCCTGGCCCCATGTAATATCAATTGGCGAGAGCTCTCCCAGAGATCTCCATCTCAACACTAAGAACCAGCCCCACTCAATGACCCACAAGCTCCATTGCTGGACACCGCATGCCAAACAAATAGCAAAACAGGAACACAACCCCACCCATTACAAGAGAGGCTACCTAAAATCATACTAAGTTCACAGACCCCACAAAACACACCACCAGGTGCAGTCCTGCCCACGAGAAAGACAAGATCCAGCCTCATCCACTGGAACACAGACACCAGAACCCTCCACCAGGAAGCCTACACAACCCACTGAACAAACCTTACCCACTGGGGGCAGACACCAAAAGAAACGGGAACTATGAACCTGCAGCCTGAGAAAAGGAGACCCCAAACACAGTAATTAAGCAAAATGAGAAGACAGAGAAATAGGCAGCAGATGAAGAGACAAAGTAAAAAGCCACCAGACAACAAATGAAAAGGAAATAGGCAGTCTACCTGGAAAAGAATTCAGAGTAATGATAGTAAAGATGATCTAAAATCTTGGAAAAGAATGGAGAAAATACAAGAAATGTTTAACAAGGACCTAGAAGAACTAAAGAGCAAAGATGATGATGAACAACACAATAAATGAAATTAAAAATTCTCTAGAAGGAATCAATAGCAGAATAACTGAGGCACAAGAACAGATAAGTGTCCTGGAAGATAAAATAGTGGAAATAACTACTGCAGAGCAGAATAAAGTAAAAAGAATGAAAAGAACTGAGGACAGTTTCAGAGACCTCTGGGACAACATTAAATGCACCAACATTCGAATTATAGGGATCCCAGAAGAAGAAGAAAAAAAGAAAGGGACTGAGAAAATATTTGAAGAGATTATAGTTGAAAACTTCCCTAATATGGGAAAAGATATAATCAAGTCCAGGAAGCACAGAGAGTCCCATACAGGACAAATCCAAGGAGAAACACGCCAAGACACATATTAATCAAACTATCAAAAATTAAATACAAAGAAAAAATACTAAAAGCAGCAAGGGAAAAGCAACAAATAACATACAGGGAATCTCCATAAGGTTAACAGCTGATCTTTGAGCAGAAATTCTGCAAGACAGAAGGGAGTGGCAGGACATATTTAAAATGGTGAAGGGAAAAAACCTACAACCAAGATTAGTCTATCCGGCAAGGATCTCATTCACATTTGATGGAGAAAATAAAAACCTTTACAGACAAACAAAAGCTAGAGAATTCAGCACCACCAGACCAGCTTACAACAAATGCTAAAGGAACTTCTCTAGGCAGGAAACACAAGAGAAGGAAAAGACCTACAATAACAAACAGAAAAATTAAGAAAATGGTAATAGGAACATATATATCAATAATTACCTTAAATGGGCCCTGAACCAAGATGGCGGAATAAAAGGACATGCTCTCACTCCCTCTTGTGAGAACACCAGAATCACAACTCATTGCTGGACAATCATCAACAGGAAGACATTGAACTCACCAAAAAAGATACCCCACATCCAAAGACAAAGGAGAAGCCACAATGACATGGTAGGAGGGGCACAATCACAGCAAAATCAAATCCCATAACTGCTGGGTGGGTGATTCACAGTCTGGAGAACACTTATACCACAGAAGTCCACCCACTGGAGTGAAGGTACTGAGCCCTACGTCAGGCTTCCCAACCTGGGTGTCTGGCAACAGGAAGAGGAATTCCTAGAGAATCAGACTTTGAAGGCTAGTGGGATTTGATTGCAGGACTTTGACAGGACTGGGGGAAACAGAGACTCCACTCTTGGAGGGCACACACAAAGTAGTGTGTGCATCGGGACCCAGGGGAAGGAGCAGTGAACCCAGGGGAGACTGAACCAGACCTACCTGCTAGTGTTGGAGGGTCCCCTGCAGAGGCGGGGGGTGGCTGTGGCTCACCGTGGGGACAAGGACACTGGCAGCAGAAGTTCTGGGAAGTACTCCTTGGAGTGAGCCCTCCCAGAGTCCGCCATTAGCCCCACCGAAGAGACCAGATAGTGTCCAGTGTTGGGTTGGCTAAGGCCAAAAAACCAACAGGGAGGGAACCCAGCCCCACCCATCAGCAGTCAAGCAGATTAAAGTTTTACTGAGCTCTGCCCACCAGAGCAACAGTCAGCTCTACGCACCACCAGTCCCTCCCATCAGGAAACTTGCACAAGCCTCTTAGATAGCCTCATCCACCAGAGGGCAGACAGCAGAAGCAAGAAGAACTACAATCCTGCAGCCTGTGAAACAAAAACCACATTCACGGAACGATAGACAAGATGAAAAGGCAGAGGGCTATGTACCAGATGAAGGAACAAGGTAAAACCCCAGAAAGACAACTAAATGAAGTGGAGATAGGCAACTTTCCAGAAAAAGAATTCAGAATAATGTTAGTGAAGATGATCCAGGACCTCGGAAAAAGAATGGAGGCAAAGATCGAGAAGAAGCAAGAAATGTTTAACAGAGACCTAGAAGAATTACAGATTCAATGCAATCCCTATCAAATTACCAATGGCATTTTTTATGGAACTAGAACAAAAAAATCTTAAAATTTGTATGGAAACACAAAGGCCCCGAATAGCCAAAACAATCTTGAGAAAGAAAAGTGAAGCTGGAGGAATCAGGCTCCCTGACTTCAGACTCTACTACAAAGCTACAGTAATCAAGACAGTATTATACTGGCACAAAAACAGAAGTATAGATCATTGGAACAGGATAGAAAGCCCAGAGATAAACCCACGCACATATGGTTACCTTATCTTTGATAAAGGAGGCAAGAATATACAATGGAGAAAAGACAGCCTCTTCAATAAGTGGTACTGGGAAAACTGGACAGCTACATGTAAAAGAATGAAATTAGAACACTCCCTAACTCCATACACAAAAATAAACTCTAAATGGATTATAGACTTAAATGTAAGGCCAGACACTGTAAAACTCTTAGAGGAAAATATAGGCAGAAAACTCTATGACATACATCACAGCAAGATCCTTTTTGACCCACCTCCTAGAGAAATGGAAATAAAAACAAAAATAAACAAATGGGACCTAATGAATCTTAAAAGCTTTTGCACAGTAAAGGAAACCATAAACAAGACGAAAAGACAACCCTCAGAATGGGAGAAAATATTTGCAAATGAAGCAACTGTCAAGGGATTAATCTCCAAAATATAGAAGCAGCTCAAGCAGCTCAATATCAAAAAACAAACAACCCAACCCAACAATGGGCAGAAGACCTAAATAGACATTTCTCCAAAGAAGATATACAGCTTGCCAACTAACACATGAAAGGATGCTCAATATCACTAATCATTAGAGAAATGCAGATCAAAATTACAATGAGGTATCACCTCACACCAGTCAGAATGGTCGTCACCAAAAAATCTATGAACAATAAATGCTGGAGAAAGTGTGGAGGAAAGAGTACCCTCTTGCACTGTTGGTGGGAATGTAAATTGATACAGCCACTATAGAGAGCAGTATGGAAGTTCCTTAAAAAGCTAAAAATAGAACTACTATATGACACAGCAATCCCACTACTGAGCATATACCCTGAGAAAACCATAATCCAAAAAGCATCATGTACCAGAATGTTCACTGCAGCACTATTTACAATAGCCAGGACATGGAAGCAACCTAAGTGTCCACTGAAAGATGAATGGATAAAGATGTGACACACATATACAATGGTATATTACTCAGCCATAAAAAGAAACAAATTGAGTTATTTGTAGTGAGGTGGATAGACCTAGAGTTTGTCCTACAGAGTGAATTAAGTCAGAATGAGAAAAACAAATACAGTATGCTGAAGCATATATATATATATGGAAGCTAAAACGAACAAAAAAAAATTGTTCTGAAGAACCTAGGGGAAGGACAGGAATATAGACACAGACATAGAGAATGGACTTGAGGACAGAGGGAGGGGGAAGGGTAAGCTGGGCCGAAGTGAGGGAGTGGCATGGACATATATACAGTACCAAATGTAAAATAGATAGCTAGTGGGAAGCAGCCACATAGCATAGGAAGATCAGCTCAGTGCTTTGTGACCACCTAGAGGGGTGGGAGGGAGACACAAGAGGGAGGGGATATGGGGATATATGTATATGTATAGCTGATTCACTTTGTTATAAAGCAGGAACTAACACACCATTGTAAAGCAATTATACTCCAATAAAGATTTAAAAAAAAAAAAAAAGTGAAGGGAACAAGTCTTCATGAAGTGCTAGAACTAGGGTGCTACTCCAAAGCTGTTCACTTGCTGAACTTCCTAGATTTTGATACACTGGTAATGGATGCCTGTGCATTTTTTTTCTTCATTCTTTTTTTTTTCAATTGAAGCATAGTTGATTTACAGGTGTACAACATAATGATTTGATAGTTTCATAGATTATACTCCATTTAAAGTTATTATAAAATATTGGTTATATTCCCTGTGCTGTACATTCCATCCTTGTGTAATATGCTATACCTAGTAGTTTGTAGATCTTAATCCCGTCCTTTATCTTGCCCCTCCCCCACCCACCTGTGCATTATTTTTAAGCAATCACGTATCTCGTTCAACATTCGTTTTGCAAGTCAAAATTTATTTTTACCATTTCTTATGTTAAGTAACAAATTCTCTAGTGCAGATTTAGATAACACTAATTGAATGGCTTGCTGAAGGGCTGGCTGAAGTGTGGGCCTTTGATTAAAGTCTTTCAAATGCTAATTAACTACCCTTGAATTGTAAACAACTGATTCTGGTACTTAAAATTTAAACACTTCCTAAAGTGTTGGTTGAAAATATCAGCAAAACATTAACATCCTGTCTCTATAACTTATAATTATAATTTATAATTTTTATCTATTTTTATTTTGATTCTTTTTCCTTTCTTTTAGGTTCCTCTTTAGATTTGCAGTTCACATGAGAAAAAAAGTAGTGTGCATAAGACTTTCTGGTCAGAAATGTATCCTCCTATGGGTCACCTTTAAACATATATTTAGTAGCAACCGCATGGTTCTGATGTCTCCCTTAATGCAAATCTATTTTCTCCATAAAAGCATCCAAAGAGTCTACCTGTAGGATAATAGATGGCTTTTTCCTTCCCTGTATTTTCTAAATTTTCAATAGATAATTTTATCTAGTCAGCTGCTTCATTGTATTTAAATGACACTAACCTGGGGGTAGTAATAGAATCATATTAACATTTAAAAAAATTTCCCTTTGGATTCTCCCCTCTTTGCAAGAATTTCAACTCCCCTAAGTTCCTGCCTGATAGTTTTCATTTTCTTTAGGATAGTGTCTCTTGTTTGCTCACCAAATTTTGATCTTGGTTATCCCCTGCTGTGTCTGTGGTTTTTCACACTCCTGCTCTATTTTCACATGGTGTCTACTGCCAAAGCTATCAAGACTGGCACCAAAGGCATGACCATTCATGTTGAAGGCACCAATATCTGATGTCTATTTTCTATCCTAAATGGAGGTTGGTCTGAATGGACATTATGCACTGCACCTGCAGCTCAAACATTGCTCTTCTGTTTCAAAGACCTAAGTAGTGCTTTCAATGTCTTATGTAAAATATAAAGCAACTGACTCTAGAGTTTTTTTCTTTCATTGCAGCTTTGTCTCCCTGGAGTTAAGACATAAGTTCATGGATGTGGGGCACAGAATAATCTAATGAGAGCCTACAGCTTTACCTCAGATCAGTTTGCTTCTGATACTGATGCAATGTCTTTAAACCAAACTTATACTTCTTTGCTCTTTTATTTTAGGCTGATTTTTTCTCCAAAGGGATTTCTTTGTTCTTGAATAGACAGACATCCTGGGAGATTAATTTTCCTAGTGCTGCTTACCCCTGCACAACCCCTTTCACAATAGGTTAGAAAAAGGGACAAGTCCAAGTTTTATTCTGAGCTGTTTGGGGATATGTATAGCACCCTTCAGTAAAAGGACTTCTTAAGCTCCATAGAGGACAGTTATTTATTATTGGTTGGCTGGTTTGCTTTGGTTTGGTTTTCCCCCCAGGCAGGCATAACAACAGTTAGCAGAAAAAAAAAATAAAAGTACCTGTTTCTCCATCACTGGGAGTTCTTGATCTGAGGTAGACTAAAGGGAACACCAGACATCCTGTGGTACACTACAAACAGAAAGGACTAAAGAACTTCACTCTCAAGGAAGCAAAAGACACCTTTCCAAAGGTGCCACTAGCAAATAAACAAGTTAATCTCAAAACTGCAAAGACAATTTGAGTTTACATGTATACTTTATTTTGTATTTTAATTATATATAGCTATGATAAATTTTATACTTTATCTTCAACATTTTCATATTTTTAGGTATGAACACAGAGTCCAAAGTTGGCATAAATAATGAAATTTGATAGGTTTAATGGGTTACTAAAACTGTTTTAGTTTAGCAATATGCAAAAACTTAGCTTCATGGTAAAGATACCATGGGGCCAACCAAAGTACTTGTATGGAATTGATAGCATGTTACCCTACTATATAGTAGATAAAGGCTATTCTGTGTCCCTAAATTATCTAAACTATTCTACTAATGTTGAAAGAAACAATTAACCTAATCAGTGATTTTGTGTATGATTTACTTTTGGGTGATCCTATTCTACTTTGGCATTCTCCAGTTACTCCCTTTTACCTTTTAAAGTAGTCATTCATGAAAGGAAAAAAATACATATTTTATTTTTTTATAAACTTTTTTTAATGTTATTTTTAATTTTTTAAATTTTTGGCTGCATTGGGTCTTCGTTGCTACACACAGGCTTTCTCTAGTTGCGGCAAGCAGGAGCTACTCTTCGTTGCAGTGCGCAGGCTTCTCATTGCGGTGGCTTCTCTTGTTGCGGAGCATGGGCTGTAGGCACGCGGGCTTCAGTAGTTGTGGCGTGCGAGCTCAGTAGTTGTGGCTCGTGGGCTCTAGAGCACAAGCTTAGTAGTTGTGGTGCACGGGCTTAGTTGCTCCGCGGCATGTGGGATCTTCCTGGACAAGGGATCAGACCCATGTCCCCTGCATTGGCAGGTGGATTCTTAACCACTGCACCACCAGGGAAGTCCCCATATTTTAAAATATGTATTATATATAAGTATATATATAATATTTTTAAAACTAAAAATATCCCCCTAGAAACCAGTTCTGTTGGTTTTCCTTCCCCATCTTTGAACAATGTCCTAGACAGAATCTATAGCTATCCATTCATTTGTGGGTATTAGAACTTTTTGTCAGATATTAAAAATCTTTGTCCAGTTTAATACAGGCCTTCCTTGGAGATATTGTGGGCTTGGTTCCAGACCAGTGCATTAAAGTTTGAGAATATTGCAATAAAGTGAGTCACATGAATTTTTTGGTTTCCCAGTGCATATAAGTGTTATGTTTACACTATACTGTAGTCTATTAAGTGTGCAATAGCATTATGTTTTAAAAAGCAATGTATATACCTTAATTTATAAATACCTTATTGCTAAAAAGTGCTAACCATCATCTGAGCCTTCAGTGAGACATAATCTTTTTGCTGGTGGAGAGTCTTGCCTCAGTGTTGATGGCTACTGGCTGATCAGGTGGTGGTTGCTGAAGGTTGAGGTGGCTGTGGCCATTTCTTAAAATGGGACAACAATGAAAGTTTGCCACATTGGCTGACTCTTCCTTTCACGAATGTGAGTGATTTCTCAGTAGCGTGCGATGATTTTGATGGCACTTTACTTTCACAACTTCTTTCAAAATTGGAGTCAATCCTCTCGAAACTTGCTGCTGCTTCATTCAAAATCGTTTGGTGTCATTTCCACAATCTTCACAGCATCTTCACGAGGAGCAGATTTCATCTCAAAAAACCACTTTATTTGCTCATCCATAAGAAGCAACTCCTCATTAGTTAATGTTTTATCATGAGATCATAGCAATTCAGTCCCATCTTCAGGTTCCACTTCCAGTTCTAGTTCTCCTGCTATTTCCACCATATCTACAGTTACTTCTTCTACGGAAGTCTGGAACCCCTCAAAGTCATCCATGAAGGTTGGAATCAACTTCTTCCAAACTCCTGTTAATGTCGATATTTTGACCTCTTCCCTTAAATCACAAAGGTTCTTAATGGCATCTAGAATGGTAAATCCTTTCCAAAACGTTTTCAATTTATCTTGCCCAGATCCATCAGACGAATCACTATCTGTGGCAGCTATAGTCTTACAAAATGAATTTCTTAAAGAATAAGATTTGAAAGTCTAAATTATTCCTTGATCCATGAGCTGGAGCATGAACGTTATGTTAGCAGGCATGAAATATAGAATTGAAGAGAGTTAGGGCCTTGCTCTAGATTAGGTGTTGGCTTAAGCAAATGTGGCTGGTTTGATCTTCTATCCAGACCAATAAAACTCTGTCCATATGAAAAATGAGGCTGTTTTGCTTTCTTATTCATGAGTTGTCCAGAATAGGACTTTTAATTTCCTTCAAGAACCTTTTCTTCACAGTCACAAGTTGGCTAATGGGTGATAGAGGCCTAGCTTTCAGCCAGTCTCAGCTTTTGACACACCTTCCTCACTAAGCTAAATCATTTTTAGCTTTTGATTTAAAGTGAGAGAAGTGCGACAAGAGAAGGAGCCAGATTTGATGTTAACTAATACAGGCAGGCCTCCTTTTATTGCCCTTTGCTTTATTGCACTTTGTAGATACTGTGTTTTTTACAAACTGGAGGTCTGTGGCAACTCTGCCTCAAGCCAAGTCTATCGGAGCCATTTTTCCAACAGCATTGCTCACTTCATGTCTCAGTCACATTTTGGTAATTCTTCCAGTATTTCAAACTTCTTCCTTATTATTATATTTGTTACAGTAATCTGTGATTAGTAATCTTTTATGTTACTATCGTAATTGTTTTGGGGTGCCAAGAACCACGTCCATACAAAATGGTGAACTTAATCGATAAATGTTGTGTGGGTTCTGACTGCTCCACCGACCAGCCACTCCCCAATCTTTCTTCTCCTCAGGCCTTCTCATTCCTTGAGACACAACAACATTGAAATTGGGCCAATTAAGAACCATACAATGGCCTCTAAGTGTTCAAGTGAAAGGAAGAGTCGCACATCTATGTAATAATATTATTTTTATATTATAATATTGAATTGGCTAATTCCTGGTTAAAGACAACCAATATTTTATATATACTTATATGTATTCATTACCACATATATTTTAATCAATTTGACAATTAACTCTTTTATGAGGATCACATGTGAAAAGAATAGTTAGAATGTCAAATTTGACCTGAAGAGTAAGTTTCTTTTTACTTCCTTCAGTATCAGCTCTGAGACTATCAACACAACACAAAACTGTTGGTCTCTATGTTCGGTCAAATTATTCAATTTATTAAACAATATAAATTAGTACATTTATGGAAAACCTAAATAGAGCTTATTTGTAATTAATTTTGGCATATATACATTATATAATAAATTTTATCATGTACTACTTTTGTTTCCTAGAACCGATTTAATAAAGTACCAAACACTGGGTGGCTTAAAACAACAGAAATGTATTGTCATAGTTCTGGAGACTAGAAGTCTGAAATCAAGGTGTCGGCAGGCAGGGCCATGTTCCCTCTGAAACCTGTAGGGAATCCTTTTCTGCCTCTTTCTAGCTTCTAGTGGTTTGCCAGTAATTATTGTCACCCTTTGGCTTGTAGATGCATCACTCCAATCCTCCATCTTCACATCCGTGTTGTCACTGTGTCCTCCCATTGTCTTCCCCTGTGCGTGTCTGTCTCTGTGTTCAAATTTTTCCTTTTTATAAGGACATCAGTCATATTGAATTGGAGCCCACCCTAATGACCTCATTTTAACTTGATTACCACTGTAAAAACATCGAACTTACAGAAGCAGAGTAAAAAGGTGATTCACCTTAAATGTACACAATGTTACATGTCAATTATATCTCAGTAAAACTGGAAAAAAATCTATTTCCATATAAGGAACATTCTGAACTACTAGGAATTAGGACTCCAACATATCTTTTTAGGGGAGACACAATTCAACTCATAAGGTATACATTAGTTTTATTAAAATTATGTGGCAAGATAATGGTAACAAAGGTGATAAATCTAAGTCTGTGGATTTGCAATAAAAAATTAAATGCTAATGAATATACTTATAACTCAAAATTTCTCATAAAGAACTTACTCTGTCATTCCATAAGCTGCAACTTCTAGTGCAATTTTTATTGGAATTGTATCATCTTCTGGACTTAATTTGAAAAAATTGATAACTTTTTTATGTTAAAAATCCCATGCACGAACACAGTATTGTTCTGCATATACCCAAAGTACTATTTTTATATTAAAATTATCTTTCAAAATGGTCTTGGCCATTTCTTGTTTAATTAATTTCTAGAAAACTTGTACTTCTGCTATAATTGGTTATGAGGCCTATAAATTTATATAGATTAGTAACACGTCCATAAACATCTTTCTCTCCCTCCAGCCCCTTTCTCTTTCTCTCCACATGTGTTCACATGCACACACACATATACATCTACATATTTTGAAGAAATTATAGAGGACATTATGACGGCACTGGGAATTGAAGTAAGGATGGGCATTAAGGAACAAATAACAAAACAAGAAAATGACTTTGTATGGCCTTTGATGTTGGTTTGCCAGTAAATGAAGCATGTGATTAATTGAACCTTATGCACTAAAGCGCAAATAATTCAATTGTTGAATCAATGTCTCTTTATAATTTTGACAACTTTTAGATGCTAAGAAAAATTTTTATATCCAATGTGGTAACAAATGCAGTGAAAAAATAAGTTTCCTCTGACTAATTAGACACGTTGAGATAGTCCTTTAAGATGATACCACCAATAAATAATAGCAGTAAAACTGAAAAGAGAAGTGTTCTTCATTGAAGGAGCAGGAGGGGGACAAAATGGAAAAAAAAAATTCCCTACTTTGATTCCTCAGTGCTCACTAGTAGGACTTCTTTGTTTCAACTGGTCACTCTTGCAGCTGTCAGAGAGCTTAGGGCAAGAACCATATCTCCCAGATAACCCCATCAGCCATTTCCTTTGCACAGGAGTTGTCTTCCCAGCGGTCTTCAGCAGTTCATTCACAAGCTATTCCTTTTTGTCTCCAGGTGATAGCCCAGGTGGAAGGGAATGTGAGTCACTTGAGGTAGATGTGCTAGTTACTCTGGCTTAAAAGCCTAACGAGACTGTATCTCCTATAATATCCCCAATGGTGTAGCTTCCAGATTGCCCACAGTGATGTGCCCAGTTTCAGAAATCATTATAACTGAAAAATGTCAAAAAGCATAATTTCTCAACAGATTACCAAGGGAACAAAAATAGAAAATGAATTCTGTCACATGGAAAAGGGGAAAATATTCAGTAACCCTTCAACAGACAGTACAAAGAAAAAATAAACAGCAAATGTTGCATTCAGGCTGAGGATAATATTGCTAATTCCCTCTGCCCTACTTCTTGCCTTCTTATTATTTTTTTTTTGAGCCTTCATTTTTAATTCTTAGGTCATATTTACCCAAATCAGACCAAGACAGTCATGCATGGTTCACCCAGTTTGGCCACTGTCACCTCAATGCTGACTGTGAGAACTGACCCAACTAAGTCTAACTACATAAAACAATCTAATAATTAGCTAAAGACATAAAAGAGATCTACCCCTGCAAATTTGTTTGAATAACTCTTTATTCTGAAAAAGAAATATCAGGCAGTTTAGCTCAGCACTGCTTTGTTCTTCCTTAAATTGGAGCATTGCTCTTTCAATATTTTCATATTCCTGTAAAGCCAGCTTTCTTCTCAATTTCCACTTCACTGTCACCCACACCTTCTAAGTCCCTTAGATCCAGCATCACTGTTACTTTCTCTTGTTCCTGGATTCTCTGCTTTTAATTACTCACTACATTTTGCCAATTGGTACTTTACATTTTCTTCCACAATCTTTCTTTATCTTCTATTCCCTCATTTCTCACTAGCAAAGGCTAATATGCATATTATTTTTTCAGTTCCAGGAAGCTGTGTGATGTGAAGAACGGCTTCTAGATAGTGGTATGGAAATTCTAAAATAGGAAGGGAGGAATCACTCCAGTTTTATCCTGTGGAAAAACCAAACTGCCAAACGTGACTCTTTTCAATGAGATGCTGAAGTTTTAGTCAGTATGTTCACTCTTCCAGATGCTCCCTCTATGCTGTCCTTCACCCTCAGGGTCAGCAAAACAGGTACTCTGGAATTCTTTGCCATCAAAAGGGTGAATTACAATAAGTCATTGATATTCTGTTTCCTGTCTTGCATTGTGACCTCCTAAAAGAATGTTAGTGTAGCTTAGGGACATGACTGGTTGAAACTCTGGCACCCAAACTCTTGACCACAATGGTATCAATAAGGCCTTAAGAATAATGTAGACTTTATAGGTCAGGGAAGATAATCAGCTAAAGTTAGAGCAGTATCTTCTATCTTATGAGTCATCTATATTTTTTTTACCTGGGGGCTTGGATTATTTAGTGATAAATTAGGTGTAAAACTATGGTTGATAACAAGAAAAATAAGAAAGAAAAAAGTTCTCCTTGAACTTAACACTGAAAAGTCAGCCCAGATTACACATTAACTCATGTGTGAACGTGATCTTTAAACTTCTGAACTATAGATCATAGAATATTTTTAATATGCTTACTCTCAAAGAGAAGTAGATAAGATGATAGAAATCAAGTAACTATGAGTTTTTCTAGGAAGAGAGTAAGGTTTTGCCCCAGAAATTATGTGCTTATATTTTTAACTTTTTAGTGAGCTCTTCAAGTTATTTTGCTTGATTGGTTTTATTGGAGTTAAGAACTTATTTCATTTTATTTACATTTTCTGTTAAGATATTCATTTGATACCTTTAAACTATAGAAATACAGTTCAATTTATTTCAGTTGTTTTCCTAACTTACCATCTCCATTTGTCTATGTTATTTGCTTCAGAGCAATTTTCTGTTCCTAAAGTCTCTCATTATGTTTCCCAGTAAATATCTATTTTTCCATAAATCCTGCAATCTGTTGCTTTGGTTTTGTTTAATCTTCTAAAAAATTATTATAATGAAAATTGCTAATCTCTATCTGCAAAAACTAAAAAATAATGAGTTAACAGATTTTACTTTATTAGGAACTCAGAGCATGAGTCCTCAATTTCTGGATTGAAGAGTGGCATACAATAAATTCACGTTATAAAATCATGACTCTAAAGAAAATGCAATGCAGTTCCATATTTCCAGGTAATTATGGAAGCCTTTGGCCTAGCAGAGGTGTTAACAGGTTCCACTGGGACTCATTCTGGGAAAAAAACAAAACGAGGCAGGGACTACACAATTCCTCCACAGCCAGCTTCTCTCTGCAATTTTTTTTTTTTTTTTTTTTTTTTTCGGTACGCGGGCCTCTCACTGTTGTGGCCTCTCCCGTTGCGGAGCACAGGCTCCAGATGCGCAGGCCCAGTGGCCACGGCTCACGGGCCCAGCCGCTCCGCGGCATGTGGGATCTCCCCGGACTGGGGCACGAACCCGTGTCCCCTGCATCGGTAGGCGGACTCTCAACCACTGCACCACCAGGGAAGCCCTCTCTGCATTTTTGACTGACACCAACTCATTCTGGTGCTACAGATGTTAGTGAACAGAGGATGAGCTTTTTTTTTTTTTTTTTGAGGAGAAGATGAGCTTTTATGTGCAGAGATCCCAGAGAGTGCCTTCAGACTCACCATGCTCTGTTTTCAGCCCTGTGGAGTTCAGAACACAGGCTAGCAAACCAGCCAGAAGGAAGACCCACCCACCTCAGCAACCAGGAAATAAATGGAAAGAACTGTTATTTTATGAAAATTGTCATGAAGTAAAAAAAAAAAAAAAAAAAAGCGGAGGAGCGGGAAAAAAAAAAAAAGAATAAATGCAAACACAGACCTGTATCCTGGGCTCTCTGAAAACAATAAAGCTCTACTTGCAGCACCAGGCTAAATTCACTTGCCATTTGTCTTTGAATTAGACTTTTAAAGCTTAGAAATTATCTAGAAAATGTCCCTTCATTACAAAGGAGAAACAAAAGAGAAACCTAGGATAATTCATCAGCACAAATTTTCCAGCTGGTTGGAGTCAGAATAGACACAAGAAATCACTTTCTAACTCCAAATCTAGGCCCTTTCTGCTCCATTATACTCTTAAAAATGGGAAAATTGAGGGTAATTTTTCTGTAGACAATTCCTATCTTTGCAAAAAACTTAATCCTTCACCTGCTACCTAAACTTGAGTTTCGATCCTTATTATGTTGATCAAGAGCTATTGACTGGGGCTTCCCTGGTGGCGCAGTGGTTGAGAGTCCGCCTGCTGATGCAGGGGACCCGGGTTCGTGCCCCGGTCCGGGAAGATCCCACATGCCGCGGAGCAGCTGGGCCCGTGACCCATGGCCGCTGAGCCTGTGCTCCGCAATGGAAAAAGAGCTATTGACTGACATTATACTGACCTCTTTCCTCTCTTTTTGAACAGCCCATGCTTTTCATTCCACCTTTTGATTTAATCACCCATCATGGGGGCTCCATTCTAAATCTAGTCCTTATGTTCCAAGGACATCTTCCAGTTGGAATTGGGATGAGATGCTTTCTTTTTGACAATCCAGAATTGGATTGTCATCAACATCCAGAAGAGCTATCAACTTCCCTTTCCAGAAACCCTAATAAAGCCCTGTTTTCATCTCATTCCATAGAAAGAGAGTCATATGCCCATCACTAAGTCAACAACAGTGGCAAGGCAAATGGGATTACTTTTGTCAGCAGTAATTAAGACCCAACCCTGAAGCCAGGAATGAGCATTTGGGAAGGTGGATAGATACATATATAGATAGATAGATAGATAGCTATAGAGATATGTATAGATATAGATAGATCTATCTATGCTAAAAGAATGTCCCTATGTTGATATTTATCCAACGTGATTCAGGAATAGAGTTTAAAGTATCCGTAGGAAAGGATGGTTCCATGATCCTTACAACAGTGATTTGCAAACCTCTTTCTTGTTTGAGAAATATGTTCTCCAAATGAATGCTTGTGCAGGGGTTCATACTTCAAAGATATCAAAGCAGACCTCCTTTTCTTGCAGAGGATGGAGGTTAACAGTGGTTCCTCATCCACCCAGGAAGCTTCTTAAGCTTAACTTGAAAACTCTGGAGAAACCCTCTTGCTCCATAGGGTGCAGTTTGCAAACCAATGTCTTAGATTTTTTGTTGGGTGGGTGCTGTGCAATTATTTCAGCCAGATTACTAAGAGTAGCTAATTATTAACTGATATGAGAATGATGTCTGAAGTTGATTTATTCTTTATTATTTATTGAATGACAAAAAGCCTATATATTCTAAATACCAGCCATGCTGTTATCATAGCTGATATTTAATTTTGAAAATTAAGAAAGTCATTGTGATTTTACTTCAAATGTGGAACTTTTTTATCACTGCATATAGATGGATATCAGGACTGCCTATAGACAGATCCAGGACTTTCTCATGAATTATAAGATTTACTCTATCTACATCAAAATCTAATCTGGAGTTAATCTGTTTATCCTAGGAAATGGTTTGACCAAAAGAAATTCTTTGTAGGACCATATTTAGAACCACTGTCTAAGCCTCATTAGACCATGTTTAGGACCAGCCTTTTTTTACATAGCTAAATACATGACAACATAGAGCCTGAAAGACTCATTTACATTTTGCATTATTTACATTGTGAGTCCTTGGCATTTTGATTCAAAGTTTAAAGATCAAACCTGTAGCCACCTACATTTCTCTGCCCCATGCATTTCTACCATTCCCTTTTATTGTTGAGATATGGGAAAAGGAGATAATAAAATGTCACATATTTTTAGTAATCAGTCCAGACTTCCTACAAGGACATTGCCTTTCTAGAAGAATAGTCACAGATCAGTCACGGAGAGTTCATACAGTGTATTAAACTCAGATACCTGAATTGATTTTTTGAGAGCTAGCAAGTCTTGATACTGCCCGTCAAGCTCTTATAAGGGACAACCACTGTGATGCAAGAATAAAGTGAGCAATAGAGTTATACACTTGAAAATTCCTGGTTTCCGTTTCTTAGACTTCAAACACTACACAGAACTTCTGTTCTGCTCAAGTCACCTCAGTGTCTCTAGATAGAAATGAAACGAGGATTACATTCCAAAGGACCAAACCCTCAGGTTAGTTGTTGTTGTATGTGTTCATTTGTTTGTTTATAATAAACAATGTTAGGAAGAAGGATAATGAGATACAGGTCACATGTGCCACATTTGTCAACTTTTTGTTCATAGCAGGCATCATTAATCAGAACTGGCCCCTCCTGATACAACCTATTTGCCACTTCCAATTTATTACACTAAAAATTTTAAAGTGAGATGATTTTGGAAGATTTAATACCTAAGACAAACAAAAAATAACTCTACAAACCAAATAAAATGAGGGAAAATGGGCAGCTATGAAGAAATCAGCACTTAAAACTGAAGAAATCCGACATAAGGGAAGTGCATGAGCAAAGTACAAAAGTTCTTAAGTATATGAAAGCATTACTTCCTTTTAAAAGCTTAGACTGTAAATATATAAAATAAAAAAATTAAATGTGGAGAAAAATGGGAAAAACTTAAGAATGAGTATCAAAAAAAAGTAGAATCTTGTTGAACAACTTTTCAAATGAGACAGAATAAGAAAAGGTTGAAAATAAATAAGGTAACTGATGAAATGACAAAGTTTTAGAAGTCTAACAAATTGTAGAGTGTCGGAAATAGGAACACAGTTTGATTGCTAATGAATGCTGGAAAACTGATGCACCATAAATTCAGGCTGACAACCACTAATGGCCTGTACATTGCACAGTAACATAGGTCTCTAGTCAGTTTTCCAGTGACACACTCTATGAATGTGAAAGCCTGCACTGAGTCTCGTGTTTACGTACTTTATAACTCTGGGGAGCACTGTTCTCATGGTAAATTGTGTGCATGATAATCCCTAAAGAGGAGTGGGGCACAACTTGCTGCACGCGACTGCCCTGCCCAAGTCTGCCCTGCGCAGGTCTGCACGTGACTGCCCTGCCCTCTGTGATGTTTTCAAATCCCCTCCTCTCTCCTTAACATCTTGACTCCTGGTGACATCTCCTCAGTCACTCTCAGAAGATGAGTTTACCATCTATTATAGATATAAAACAACAAATGAAACTACGTCAAAATTCTGCCTTCAAGCCTCCAGTTATTTCTTCAACTGTATTCATCCTTTTCTACTGTTCTGCAGATGGAATTGCTGTCTTATTTCTTATCTAGAGACTATTACTCCACCACCAATTATGCCTTTTTCTCAGTGTCTTCAAATTGTATGCATTTATGATTTATTCTATAATAATTTAATTATTTCAAAAGGTTCCTATCTTAAAAGAGCCCCCCTTATCCCTCCAGCTTCTGTCCCACTCTCTGTTTTCTCATGATAGATTTTCTAAAAAAGTTTGCCCTTTCTGCTCCCAGTAAATACCCTTCAATCTGCTGTAACTAGGTCACTAGACAATGCCATGTTACTAAATACAGAGTGCACTTTTCTTGCCTAAGTCAGGAGATTGTAAGAGACTTTGTCTGACTTTCAGTATCCTTAAGAGGAAGAAGTGAACTCCTCTTTTCCCTTTCCTTTGGGCTGAAAAGCATTCAGGATGGCACAGGCTGGAGCAGCCAGCCACCATGGGTCCAGACATAAAACTATGTCCTGATATCAATAGAGTTAACTGGCCAGCCCTGTATTACCTTCCTCTGCACTGCTGAAAAAGAACATATGGATTTCTATCTTGTTTAATCCATTGTATATGGGATTATTTTCATCAAAACAATTTAGACTAAACCCTCTCCAACATATTATACTGATGTTGATGACTCTCAAATCTATTTCTCCAGGAGGGTCAAGCTCCAAATTCCTATACACAATAACTTATTTGACATGCCTCATAGACGTCATAAACTAATAACTCCAAAAATTAATATTTGATCTTCATCTGCAAACGTGATTTTTCTCTTGCTTCCCAGTTTTTGATACTCACACCGTCATCCACTGACCTTTGGAGTCAGGTTGGTCCCCTCTGGATTCCTCACATTCTCACTCTCACCCATGCCCAGTCCCCTCCTGTTGATCAGCAAGCTATTTCTCTCTTTTTTTCACTGCCATGGGCATAGTTCATCCTCTCTCACCTGGACTCTTCCAATAACCTGAGCACGATCTACAAAAGCCTGCATAATACAGTGGTTTGTGCTTCTAAGTCACTTATCAGGACACGCTGTCCCTGTCTCTCCATGCCAGGTCTCTGAGCTTCTCTCATTTTTTCATACCTATTGGACTGTTCATCCTCTCAGATCTTTACCTGCACTTTCTTCTGCATGGAACACTCTTCTCTTTGCCTTTGCCTACGTAAGTGCTACTCTCCTGCATGACTTAGTATTACTTCCAAAGCGAAACTTTTCCTGAACCCCCAGGCTAGGGTAGGTTACCCTGTTATATACTCCTATGGCCAACTGAACATCTTGTTTTAAACAATACACTTATCATCATGTAATTCTTTATTTACTTGAAGTAATCACTTATTCATTTTCCTACCTACTGAGGCAGAAACATGTCTGTTCCGTTCTCTCTAAGCCAGCACTTGGGATCAGGCACAATTCCTTGTACAAACTAAGGTATTCAGTGAAAACTTTTGACTTCTGATTTTGAAAACAATGAACAATAGATGGCAAAGCTGAAAAACAAATTAATTTAGGTCTTTTTCAAGTGTGTTTAACTAGGACTTAATTTAAGATACTTTATTAAACTGATACTCTGAGTTGCATTCACTCTCCAGCTTATTTAGTAAATTGAAATGTCCTGGTTTATACATTTGAGAAAATAATCCAACAAATTATTTTTTAATTTGTCTATTACTAGTCAAAAGTTTATGAGGACTTTGTAATCAAATAGGCAGCAAATAAGTAATGAATAAATAGGAATGAAAAATACCAGAGGAGAAAGAACACAGTAAAGAGAAATCTGAGTGAGACTAGTGCTTGCTCTTTCAGTGACCGACCTAAGAGTTTTCTTGCCATCACTCATTTAGGCAAGGCAAGTAAGCACAGTGTGACTTTTCTCCCATAGATATTTCCAGTTTAGCTTTTGCAAATGAGATAATAGATGTTACTTTGTTGTTGTTACTGTTGTTTATCTCATCCATTTTAAAAAACTGGATATCTGGGCTTGATAAACTTAGAAATATAAAATGGCTATTAGGTGACTCTAATATTTGGCATCCTCTACCCTACAATTTTTAGTGCATTTATGTCACCCTAACCATCTAGTCAATACAAAAAAAATATCCCATTATACTCTTGTTGGGGCCCTGCTTTTCCTTATCTAATTGCTTTGTGCCGAATCGTCGACACATTCTTATTTGAGAATAATCCTTTTCACCTTTTTGTATTATGGAAATGTCTGCCTAATATGTTATAGGAATACTTCAAATAGATGCTGCACCACTATGACCTCCAACAGTTAAGTTTATGTGTATGTATTAGAATATACTTAACTTGATTAATTCATTTAACTTAAGAGGCATTTTCAAAAGTTAATAAAAATCACATTAAGATCTAAAATCTCATAGGTAAATTTCCTTTTAAAAGAAGAAAGATGACTCTCAAACAATAGTCAAGGTGATTTAAATTATTTATCTTCCAACAAGAGGACTTTTAAGGATCCCACAATAAGAGTTATAATTGTTCCATTTGATCAACATCTAAATGTGCTCGACAGTTTATTCTGTACTGAAAAGAAAGCCCATTTCTTCAGGGACAGCAGTACAAAACAGCTAGATAGAACAAATCATGACTTCTCATCACTTTGGGATTCAGATAACTAATAGAGAGAGAGTAGACACCAGGGCTTGTTGAGAAACTACACACACACACACACACACACACACACACACACACAGAGAGAGAGAGAGAGAGAGAGAGAAAAGCTCATCAGTAAAAAGATGGGATTATTCACATTTGTCTGACTACGCTGTTAAATAGATTGGATATTGAAGTGGGGGTAGTGCAGCAAAGAATTCTTTAAAAAGTAACAGTTAATTGAGTTTGAAGAATAAGTTCTCTTTCTTATTTTCTAAGTAATCCTGGCTTCATCTTGAGAGATGCAGAGAAAAGGAGACAAAGAAAATCTAGTCATTTGACCTTCGGGACGTTGTCTTCACTTCAGGAACTTACTACCTCTATGACCTGGCTTTTCAATTTCAAACTATTTAGATTTGTTCCAGTATTCTAAACATTAAATGGTGTATTAGACAAACTCACAGGGAAGCAAAGCTTTCTAAAAATGTCTGTTAGCAAACCCCCTTCCCCCCCAAAAAAACAAAACAACAACAAAAACAAGCCATGCTTCAGAGTCAAAGTGACAGCAGGGAAGATAACTGAGTGAAAGAAAGGTAACCGAATTTGCATTACTCTTCCTTGAGGATCACTCAGGAACCTACTAGACCTGAGAAGACAGCACTCTCCCTCCAATCCAACCCTACCAATTAAAAAAATAAATGTCGTACATACAGCTAATGATCCAAGATAAGGTTTAATGTCAGGAACAGATTGTGTATGAAACCCAAACTCATTTAAGAAAATGGTTTTGTTTTTCTTCCCATCTATATATCTTCTTAACTGACATGTCAACAAACGTAAATTACATAAGATTCATACCCTACAGTTTTCTCTAAGCACTCTGGATGGAGTGACGTTAAGAAAATTTTTCAGATTTTCAAAGGGTAAATGTGGCAAAAGGAAAGTGAATTTACTCCAAGAAAGCCAGAAGAAGAATCTGTTGGGCTTCCTCTCTCCAGCTAAGAAATGGAAATGCTCACAACTGTTCTCTGTGCTATATAGTGCAACTCAACAGAGCAGAGGAAAGATTGGATCAAATTGCATGCAAAAACCTTCACAAGCATAAAGGACTATACAAATTCTAAATAATAGTATTGCTCTTCTGTTTGTAGACATCATCCAACCCCAAGCAACATGCAAAATAATTAGAGGATAGAAAATTTGCTATTATTTTTATGTATATGAATATTTCACCCAATGCAACCTCCTTTATCAAAACTTCTCAGAAATGATGGCTTTAATCCTTTCAGTAAGATTTCAAACTAAAACCTACAGGGCTTCCCTGGTGGCGCAGTGTTTGAGAATCTGCCTGCTAATGCAGGGGACACGAGTTCGAACCCTGGTCTGGGAGGATCCCACATGCCGCGGAGCAACTGGGCCCGTGAGCCACAACTACTGAGCCTGCGCGTCTGGAGCCTGTGCTCCGCAACAAGAGAGGCCGCGATAGTGAGAGGCCCGCACACCGCGATGAAGAGTGGACCCCGCTTGCCACTAGAGAAAGCCCCCGCACAGAAACGAAGACCCAACAGAGCAAAAATAAATTAATTAGTAAACTCCTACCCCCAACATCTTCTTTAAAAAAAAAAGAAGAAAAAAAAACCCTACAGAATTCATGACAGTACCATACCTAATTCATAATCATTATTTCTTTGTGACTAATTTGGTAACTGGGTTCTTATTCTGAATAATTTATCCTAAAGGAAAAAAGTCGTGGAGATGTATAATTCAAGGTGAAATATTCCTCTATCCATTGTAGTTGTCAATTTTTCAACCTTCGTGTACATTAAAACTTTTTTAAGGTTCATTTTATTTTTGGTTTTATTTTGTTTTATTGGCAGCACGTGGCTTGCTGGATCTCAGTTCCCTGACCAGGGATTGTACCCAGACCACGGTAGTGAAAGTCCAGAATCCTAACTACTAGATCACCAGGGAACTTCCTTAAGGTTCGTTTTAAAATTTACTGTTTATATTGAGCACTAGTCAATTTTGGTGGCCCAGCATGTAAATTCTTTTTGCTATGTTTAGAAAATGTCCCACCTTACAGTTCTTGATGGAAAGTAGAGCCTACTATTGAACCTAAAATACTAGAAACTTGCTTTTGTGGCCTCTCAAACAACTCAGTCAATCAGATGCATAGTAAACAAGAGCTAGAGATTCAAACATAATGTGAAGAGAGTTCTTTCAAGAGGAGTACCACAAACATATAATCCTCTTGGGCATCTGTGGCAACGATGGCAAATGTGGTGTCACACTATTCTATGCCAGCAGCACCAGAGGTAAAAGCTATGACAGGTGTTCAATGGTGATTTCATCAGAGTCCTCCCTGCCCTGTTCTATCATGATTTTAACTGTGACCCTGGTTGTATGGTTCCCATAATCACTCTTCCTTTTCTTCCAGGAAGTTCTATTTATGGTCATTCTTCATTCTGCTAGCAACCCAGTATCATTTTAATAAATTCCTGAGTAAATCAAAGTTGATTACTATTGCTTATACACTATTGCTACATGGACAAAGATATATATATATATATATATAACTATAAATATATATATAATACTATATATAATACTATAAAGCTATAAATATATTATATATAATATAAACATATGCAACTAAACTATATAAAACTAAACATATTTTTTTCTAAATTTCAGAAAAATAAGGACCTATTTAGGAGTAGAGCATATGGAAAAGAAAAATAATTTAAAGAAAATGTGTAATGGCATAAAAATAACAAATCAGCAGTAATTCATTTGCTAATTAGTAATTAGTTAGCTAGAGGATAACAAGGAGAGATTATAATCACTTTTATTTATGGAGAACTATGTGCCAAATGCTGTACCAAGCACTGTGCTAACTTTTCACCTAATCCCCAAAAGAAGCTATGAAGTAGGTATTACTATTGTGGATGTGGATGAGAAACCAGAGGCTGGTGAAGATCAGATAATTGCTTTATTGACACAATGAATATAAAGAACATATATGAACCTGGGTCTATCTGGTTCCAAAAATAAGCTCTTAACCATCATAACGCTACCATTATGTTATACTTATAGTCAATTTGTTAGACCAATATTGTATATAGAAGGATCATTTTCACACTTATAAACAATAATTATAAAGATAAATCCAATATTGGAAATGACAGATTTAATGCAAATTTTGCTTGAGGGTTCTGAATTTAAATTACGCCCTTGCAAAAATCCTTTCCTGTTCTCCAGCCAGTCATTTTGATATGCTTATTATGGACTCTTTATAAATAGTATTAAAAACCATTAAGTTGTAAGTTTTCATTGAATAGATTTACAGTGCAATAAAAAAGCAATCAAGTAAATTATTTCTATGCTCTAGCTTAATGCATATGTTTGTTTTATGGAAATATATAAATTCACAGTCAGTCAAAGGTTAGAACATTTAAATGTGGTCCATTTTTCTCCTGTCCATATAGAATTTCTTTTATCTTGGTGTATCTCCATGTCCTGGCTCAGTCAAGTGAAATAATAGAGTATTATCACCTGTGGTTTCTGGCACCACTCAACCTGACCCCAGGAAGTAATCAGAAATGTCATACCTAAGACAAGGTCAGAGGTGGAACTGTAGATTTGGGCTCTTTTCTCCTAGCCTCCATAACCATTTCTCAACTCTTTCGTATCTGTAAAATCAGCCAACTGAAATAGAATTATTCTTGTTAATACTGTTAATAATTTTTGGTAATAGTGTCCAGAGAACAGAGCTGGGCCTCCTTAGAAAATCACAGCAGTAACTGCATGAGGAAAGACCTTCACTCATAGGAGAACACACACACATATTCAAAGAATTCATTCCAATTAATCTTAATTTCTATAAGAATCTTAAACTCATTCTGTTGGAGAGAGGGTGTAGGAATGCAGTAGGACATGGGCCTCAGAAGGCTGAAACAATGACTGAGGGTAAAAGATCAGGTTCCTTGGAGAGACCACTTTGGAAGGGTTCAGAACCAGCTGACCCCAGGGGACAAGTGGTCAGTAATCACTGACCCCTGACATTTATATTTGGCATCCGTAGTGTATACAAATTCTATCGATAGACATAGAAGTGAAAAAAAAAAGTTCTAGAAGAGAAAAAGGAATGTTATCCTATACAATTATGGTAGGTTTCTTAAACTTTAATTATTTTAAAATTTTTTTCTGAAGAAAGTTTGTCACAATTTCTCAAAATCTCAGTTTTCTTTATTATATGCTTAGTAAAATGTAATCAATATTTGGATGTGGAAAGTAATTACTTTAATGCTGACTCTTGTCTTGAATGGTCAGGCTTCAGGCTCAGCCACAAGAATAACAAAAAAAGGAGTGTTTTTTTCCTTCTTTATAATCAAATCATTTAAATTTGCAATTTAACCATTAACCTTATTCAACAGACATGGGTCTTAATGACATAGGTTGTTTAAAACATCAAATACATCTTTAAAGGACAATGTTTTGCCACCACTAATATTATTCGATAAAAAGTAGCCTAGATCGCAAAGATAAATCCACAACACCAAGAAACAATATTTGGGTCTACAGTTTTGGTCGGCTACATTTGGAGACTATTTCCTATGCTGAAATGGTTGGAGCTGAAAACATTGATCTAGAAATTATGCTAAGTGGTATTCATAAGAAATGTACCTACCATGAAGATGAAAATAAACAGAATGACCATTAATATTCCTAACTTCAAGGAAAATCAGTGTCATCTATCACATTATAATGATGTTTACATCACCCGGGAGTTTTTCAAATAAGCCTTGTAATGAGAGGAGTCCTCTAGGAGAGAATTTTGTTTTCAGTGTTCTCAGAAATCTGTCATCTCCACTTGGTAAACATCACGCTCATTGTTTGGTTGTTACAAATTAATTTGGCTAATTGTCATTTCAGATTTTTTTTTTCTTACCCACAGTTGAAGCATCCAGTGTTGAATTTTCTGGTCAAGTGATCACTCATGTGAAACTTGTATTCTAAGTCTCAAGTCTTTGTGTTCTATATTTAATGTATAAGTGTTGTGTGTGTGTGTGTGTGTGTGTGTGTGTGTGTGTGACACAGAGAGACAGAGAGAGTGATGCATATTTGATGTGATAAATATAAGCCTCTAAAGGAAAAATATTCTAATGCATAAAATTTATCAGTATCCAAATTTTATTTTTATTATGCCTTTCTGAATCTATAAAAATTTTCTTAAAATCTACTAAATACTTTTTTAAGAGAATGTTACTTTTTGGGCTTCCCTGGTGGCACAGTGCTTAAGAATCCTCCTGCCAATGCAGGGGACACAGGTTTGAGCGCTGGTCCAGGAAGATCCCACATGCTGCAGGGCAGCTAAGCCAGTGCACCACCACCACTACTGAGCCTGCGCTCTAGAGCCCGCAAGCCACAACTACTGAGCCTGCGTGCCTAGACTCCGTGCTCCGCAACAAAAAGTAACTCCCACTCGCTGCAAATAGAGAAAGCCTGTGCGCAGCAATGAACCCAACACGGCCATAAATAAATAAATAAATACATTTATTTAAAAAAAAAAAAGAGAGAATGTTACTTTTCTTTCCTGCAGAAATAACTTACCATTCTAAGCATGGTTTTCCTGTGCTTCTGTTTGTTTAGGCTTGAGGCTTGGGCGGGGGTTCCTTGTATTATGTGTGATTTTCTAAGAGCAGAGGATAACATTTTTTTTGTATAGTTCTGTTAAACTGAAATCAAAGAATCTAAGGTGTGACTAGACTTTGAAGGTTATTCTAATACAATTCTTTATATGTTCAAATTCCAGTATCAGGTGTCACAGTGCATTTGAGTAATCCAGTTTATTGGGATATTTTTCATATTGAGTTGAGTTAACCTTGAATTGGGGATACATAATTTTGATTTTTTTCTCCAAGATAAAAAATCCTCAATTTTTCTGTCATTTTTCATATAAAATGACTGCACCTCCTCTTCATTCTGATGATTTCTCCAGACACACTCCATTTTAGGCCTCACTTAAGGGGTTGTACCCATAAATAAATCTAGTTGTCTAAGTACAGTGGGATAATAGCACTCTTTATCTGGAAGAACAAAACAAAACAAAACACCTGAAATACCTTTCACACATTAAATACGTCCTTTTCACACATTACCAGGAAAGTATAGAAGATGAGACAACTGCTGTCTCAGCACTGTGTCCATATTTTAATGAAGGAACCTTTCTTACTCATTTCCTCATTTTTCTCCCCACTTGTGCCACTGCTATAGCTCATGCCTCCAATACCTCTCACCTGGGCTGATTCAACAGCTGCCTCAGGATGTTTCAACCGCACCCCTCCCCACCCAGCTTCCGTCATCACCATGGGTGTCAGAAAACCTCCCTAACACACAAATCTGATAACACTGCCGACTACCATGTACCAAACATTCGCCATGTGCTGTATCCTCATTTCCCAAATTCTCCAGATCACTCTTCATGGTAGAGATCATTATCCCATTCTACAGCTGATGATAACAAGGTTTGAAAAGGATGACTAAATTTCCCAAGATTGCACAGCCACTGTGTTGAGGAGCTGGAATTTGAACAGGTCTGCCAGCACCCAAATACCATACTCATTACCCTACCTCAGGATCCAGGTATCCGTAGAAGGTGTACCACTTTCCAGCTTTAAACTGCCACTTACCACCCCACAGAGTAAACTTCAGCAATCATGGTTTCCTGAACTTGTTATTCTCTCTCTCACTTCTTTCTGACTGCAGTATCCTATCCTCATTCTTGTCTAAATGTAACGATGTTGAAGACAATAATGATTAAAATGGTATACTAGTTACCTAGAGCTACTATAACAAAGTGCCACAAACTGGGTTACATAAAAGAAATTTATTTTCCTTCAGTTCTAGAAGCAAGTCAAGAATCAAGGTGGCAGAGGGTCATGCTTTCACTCTGCTAGCCTTTGCTGGTTGCAAGCAATCCTTGGCATCCTTAAGTGTGCATCTGTATAACTCTATTCTTTGCCTCTGTCATCACATGGATGTCTTCCTTCTGTGTGTCTGTGTCTTTACATGTTCTCCTCTGTGTGTGTGTGTGTGTGTGTGCCTATCTCTGTGTCTCTCCTTTTCTCATAAGGACCCCAGTTATATTGGAGCAAGGGTCCATCCTACTCCAGTATAATCTTACCTTAAGTTACATCTTAATTACGTCTGCAAGGACCCTAATTTCTAAATAAGTTCACATTCACAGGTAAAAGGGTTAGTACTTCAGCATATGCTTTTCGGGGAAACAACTCAACTTACAACAAATTGTAACAGTAAATAATAGTAAAATAATAACAAATTATTGTTGCCATTGTGACTGACAAATCCACATTCACTGCCAGCTATTAAAATTCAGTTGCTTACTTACCCTGAGCAGCTTTCCTGATACCTCCTCTTTATCTCACATTTTAGGCAGTGATAAATGTTCCCTCCTCTGTGTAGCTCTAGATCCCTATTCACATTTCTATTACAGTATTTAGACATGTTATAATTATCTATGTGCAAATGTCTTCCCCTCCAGACTGTGAAATCAGAGTTCTGTCTTATTCAGTTTCTTAACCTTAGCACTTTGCATCACAACTAACATGTAACAGATATGCATTAAATAGTTCCTTAACTAAATTGGTTATCCACCACATTGCCACATTAATAAATACCATAGTGCTAACAGGGTAGAATTAATTGAGTACTCAGTTGGTGGCTCGCCATGGTCTAAGTGTCGAGAACTGTGAATAGTCTGAGATTTATTTTTCCTGCTTGCAAACTAACAAGTTAGTCTACCACAGTTTCATAGATGTTGGGAGAAAAGAATAGACTTCAGAGACACAGACAAAGGACTTCTTTACTCACGGAACAGCAGGCAACATGAGCTTCAAGTCTGCATCTGTTCTTCTTACCTCCCTGCACCCATAGCAGCAATATGTAGGTTGACTCCTGGGCATGCTGCCCACACAATGGATTTATGTCGCAGCTGAGGAGCCCAAAGTTTAAGAAACCTTAATCTTTTAAAGAGAATTGCTAGCAAACCTGCCAAACCTTTGTCCTAGAGGAAGATAATATCTTTAAAAGATAATTATTCTGGTCTCTGCCCTGATGGAAGACATTATTTCTATCTCCCAAGACTGTTTCTTCTACAAATATCCTTGAAAAGATAGTCCAGAACAAAACTTAATATAAGGCATGCAGAAGGGCCATGGAGAATTAACTCCCAATAATAAGTGTTTTATATCCATTAGCTCACCTACTCTTCAACTTGATTGTATCCCCCTTTACAGATAAGCAAACTAATGCAATTGCTTTGTCATAGTTAGGAAGTAGAATGACACTTAGTGATTGGATGGGTTTCCTTTGCCTGCTGCTTGTTTTTAGGGTTTGAGAAAACTTTTATAGGGCTTCCCTGGTGGTGCAGTGGTTAAGAATCCGCCTGCCAATGCGGATTGAGCCCGCCTGAACCCGCGTGCCACAAATACTGAAGCCTGGGTGCCTAGAGCCCGTGCTCTGTAACAAGAGAAGCCACCACAATAAGAAGCCCGTGTACCGCAAGGAAGAGTAGCCCCTGCTCACGGCAACTAGAGAAAGCCCGCGCCCAGCAACAAAGACCCAATGCAGCCAAAAATAAATAAATAAATTTATTTTTAAAAAAAAGAAAGAAAACTTTTATATCTCACTGTTTTGATTTAATGAATGTTTATTATGTGCTGGGAACTATTTCATGTGATTTTATCCTCTTCCTTGGTGGTCCAGCGGTTAAGACTCCGTACTTCCATAGCAGGGGCATGGGTTCAAGCCCTTGTCGGGGAACTAAGATCCCGCATGCCACAAAGCGTGGCCAAAAATGGTGTGTGTGTGTGTGTGTGTGTGTGTGTGTGTGTGTGTACATATATATATATATATGTACACACACATATGTATATGTATATATATATAATAAAACTAAATAAAACAGCTCTAACATATGGGTATTATAGGAATAAAAACTCTGACTACCTCATTGAGATGGTGTAAGTAGTAGTTAAGTTAATATCTGAAAGCACTTTTCATAGTACCTGGCATTTAAGTGCTCAATAAATCATACATACTATTTTGTGCATTGTAAGATGAGGCATAGAAAGATTAAATGCTCATGCAAAGTTATAAAATTATAAGTAGCAAAGCTGAGATTGGAGTACAACATGTCTGAACAGCAGAATATAATGCTGTTACTCATTATACTTGCTTATCCACCTTTATGACGTCTCACACTGTCTCTTCTGAACCGCACATCTCTTGTGATATCCCTCCGATTCTAGTTCTGATTCCCTTACATTCTTGGCTCTTCACACTGCCCTGTAGATCCCAGCATAACGATGCTTCTCCTGAAGTCAGATTCTCAGCTCCCACTAACCGTCTCATGTCCTTTGGGCATCTCCAGGAAGGCAGGTATAGCACGCCATAGGCTGGGCATTGAAACACCTTCCCCAGCCCCCATGCCCCTTAGAAAATACTCTCTGGTGCAGTGATTCTCAAACTGCTGGGTGCAGTCTCAGCATGGTTTAAGATAAATCTGTTGTGCCAGAAACAGCATCATAATGAAATAGACTGAAACAAAATAGAACAAAATAAAATAGAAAATGTTATATTACATCTCACCTGAGAAAGGTAAATAATGTGTGTGTGTGTGTGTGTGTACATGCACACACTGGGTCCCATTGTAAACAGTCAAAAGTTTGAAAGCCTCTTCTTCAGAAAAATTCCATATGTAGAAATCCACAGACTGGTAAAACCTTTTCACTCTGGAATCTAAATGTCTGGACTAAATCTTTTTTTTTTTTTTAATCTATTCCCTTTTCAAACTCTTTTTAGGCAAAGGTAGGCAACTTGCCATCAAATTATCACCAACTACATTACCATAACCTATGTTGTTTTTTTTTTCCCAGTATTGATGCCAAGTGGAGAATTTTCCAGCAGATAGAAAGCCTACCTCATAGCTTTTGAAATCAAGGAGCTACAACATCAAGGATGTTCTTTTCAGGTTCTAACACAACTAGTCTGGCTCAGGCATTATGGCACAGTCTTATTTAATCTGAGAAAGATGTTATATTAATCTTAATAAACCTACTCTCTTCTTTTTACTAGATATAAACACATAAAAAGTTCATGCTGATAAAAAATTCGATGACCATTTCTCTTTATATTGCTCACACACAGTCTGCTTCTTAACTAATTCCCTTGTAATTTCCTCACATGTTGGGACCCATCCTTCAAGGAAATTTCCTTACTTGTCATCAGCAATCAATTAGGAATCATTAATTAGTCTATCATTTATCTGATTTATTTAATGCCAATGTTCTCTTTGAAGGACTATTCTTATCGTCTAAATGTACAGGAAAGTTAGAGTTTATTAATTTAAACAGGAAGAAGGAGAAACTTAGGGACTTGAAATCACTTTCAAAGCTTTCTCAATTAATAAGTGTTTGTTGTCTTCTCTACTGCTTTGAATTCCCACATGTATTAGTTTCCTATGGCTGCTGTAACAATTATCACAAATGTAGTGGTTTAAAACAACAGAAATTTGTTATCTTATAGTCTTGGAACTCAGAAGTCTGAAATGGAGCTCATTGGGCTAGTGAAATATTAGCAGGACTGCATTTCTTCTGAAGGCCTACCTTAGAATCTGTTTCCTTGCCTTTCTGGCTTCTAGAGGCCACTCACGTTTCTTGACTCATGGCACCATTACTCTGTTTTCAGAGCCAGCAATCTTTCTCTTGCTGCCATCTATCTGTTTCTCTTCTGCACCTCCTCTTCCATTTATAAATACTCTTGTGATTACGTAAGGCCCATCCAGATAATACAGGATAATCACTCCACGTCAAAGACAGTTGATTAGCAAACATAATTCCATTTGCAACCTTAATTCCCTTTTGCCATGTAAGCTAATTTATCACAGGTACTGGGGATTACAACATGCACATTTTAGGTGGCCAGTATTCTGTCTATCACACCAGGCATAATAGATAAACTATTATGTGTAGGACACTGGAGAAATGTAGATAGGTAAAAAGAACCATAGAGATAGAAAGAAAAGGCTGATAAATAATGAGATAGAGATAAGGATAGGTATAGATGTAACTGGTATGTCCCCATTCACTAGCTTCAGGTACAAGTAAAATCATATTCTCACTAAAAATTTCAATCTCTAAGTGCCAAAATTAACAAGATGTTCCCAAACTCTCTTTTATTTTACCTAAGAATTATTCACCAACTTTAAGGATTAACTCAGTTTGAAAGGTATACTCTTTCTTTCAAAATCCTGCTGGTAAAAGATTAGAAAATTAAATCAGGGCAGGAGAAGCCCTAGTTTTTGTTGTCTCTGTTTCAATTACTGCCAGCACAGTGGAAGAGAGGTACAGACTAAATAGAAATATGATACCTAAATAGAACTTTATCCATTAATGAAATTTAAGGAGGAATTAAAACTCTACCTAGTACCAAAACAAACAAAAATATCAGGTCTAGTGACTGTCCCAGGCAAATCATATCCCAATCTGCAAGTAAATATTTAAGAGTACAGAAAAAAGAAAGAATATTCCCTCAACTCATTGTATGAGAAGACAATAACCTTTTTTTTAAATTTAATTTAATTTATTTATTTATTTTATACAACAGGTTCTTATTAGTTATCTATTTTATACATATTGGTATATATATATATGTCAATCCCAATCTCCCAATTCATCACACCACCACCACACATACCCCTGCTGCTTTGCCCCCTTGGTGTCCATACATTTTTGCCCCCTTGGTGTCCATACATTCTCTACATCTGTGTCTCTATTTCTGCCTTGCAAACCTGTTCATCTGTACCATTTTTCTAGATTCCACATATACGTATTAATATACAATATTTGTTTTTCTCTTTCCGACTTACTTCACTCTGTATGACAGTCTCTAGGTCCATCCACATCTCTACAAATGACCCAATTTCATTCCTTTTTATGGCTGAGTAATATTCCATTGTATATATGTACCACATCTTCTTTATCCATTCGTCTGGAGATGACAATAACCTTAATACCAAAACTTCACTAGGAAAACATAAAAGACCAATTCCATTTACAAGCATAGCTTAATATTTTTTATTTATTTATTTTATTATTAATTTTTATTGGAGTATAATTGCTTTAATCTTGTCTTACTTTCTGTTGTACAGCAAAGTGGGTCAGCTACATGTATACATATGTCCCCTCTTTTTTGGATTTCCTTCCTATTAAAAAATTTTAAATAAAATATTATCAATCAAAATCAAGCAATGTGAAAAATAAGTGATCAAGTTTTGTTTAATCTCCAGGATGCACGCAGAGATGAGATTCAGATAATATATCTGAATGAGTCAGAATAAAGTTTTAATAAAATTCAGAAAACATGTTTCTTTTCTAAGAGAAACAGGTAAAAAGTTCCCATGCAAAAAGGGAATAGAATTGGGCTTTTCTTAACCCAATAAAGGGACTTTTTAAAAGTACAACAAATGGCATATTTAATGGAGAAATATTTGTTTAATTCCCTTTAAGTGAAGAACAAGAAAGGAATGCCCACTATAACAACCACTTTTTGAAACTGTAAGAGGGACAAGGGGAAAAAAGTGTTAGGATTTGGTATGGAGAAAAAAAGATTAATTCTCTACAGACTTTAAAAATTTATTGCTATTAAGGCTTTATTTTTTAAGAATCGTTAAATGTTCACAGCAAAACTGAGGGGAAAGTACAGAGATTTCTTATACATCCCCTCCCCCCCACACATACATAGACTCCCAGTATCAATGTCCCCCACTGGAGGATACATCTGTTAAAATTGATGAACCTATATTGACACACCATTATTATCCAAAGGCCATAGTTTAAATTACAATATATTCTTACTGTTGTACATTCTAGGGATTTTAACTTTAATGAAATCCAGTTTATCGATTATTTCTGTCTTAAACTATGCCTTTGGTGTTATATCTAAAAAGTCATTGCCATACCCAAGGTCATCTAGGTTTCTTTTGTGTTATCTTCTAGTTTTATAGATCTCCTAAGGAGTTACATGGCCAGCGCCAGAAGAAGAAAAATGTAACTCCTTAGAAGATAACCTTGCTTTCTCAATCCTATAAGGGGTCACGGTGACCCACCACTAACCTTGTACGTGCAGACATCTTTGGTACAATGCCAGTAAATCATTTCCCTTAAGGATGGCTATTGATGCAGAACAGACTGGTCAGATGACTTGAGGAGATACTGGATCGCACCTAATGGAAGTTCTTAGCTTAAATACTTACTATTTATGTTACTAACGATATTACTTGTATTCACCAAAATCACATACATACTGGCCTCCCCCTTTACCTCTTCAGAACAGTTCTCAAAACTCTCTGAGAGACTGTCTTCCTGGTTATAATACACAATTTGGCTCAAATAAAATTTTCCATTTCTTTCTTAGATTGACTATTGATTTTTTTTCATTGACAATGGTAACCTTGTTATTGAGGCTTTCCTTGACCAATCCTAGCTACAGACACACACACTTCACATCATATCATTTTTCCCTGCTTTATTTTGTCTCTCTTTAGTGCTTATCTCTACCAAATGTTTTATGCTTTATTCATTTATTTTGCTATCACAACCACTATTTTATGGGTTTGTATATATAATAGAGGTAATATACACAAGAATAATAAATATCAAATTCTGGATAACTTCATTAATTAAAGAAGGAAACAGGGTCAGGAAGGAATACACAGGAGATTTCAAATATATCTTAAGGTTAAAAAGAAAGAATCTGAAGCAAATCTGGAACAACATTAACATTTTTCAAAATTATGAAATGAGTACTCAGATGTTTCTTGTATATTTTGTAAAATTTTCCAGGGAGGAAAACCCATCTACCCCCAACCCTATCGTCTCATTCATGGTTAAGGATATTTTACACGTGGACTCCTATGGTTGTGACTCATCACATTATGAACTCCACTCTCCTTGCCACAGTTGCTAGATCAGAAGTGACATCCAGTCTTGGTCACATGCAGTGCTGGACCAGCTCTCCCCACCCTCCATTATTCTTGACACTGATTCCTACTATAGCCATCATGGTGAGTTTCCTTAGGTAACATCTAGTGTTCTTTGCTTTCGAAAGACCTAAGTAAAGACCAGCTTCAGCCATAAGAGTGGATATAATAAAATTCTATCATGGAAGCGAATGATTTCTATACACTGTATCCTGCAAAGCTCCTCAGGTGTTATGCAAAATTTTCCATATCCTTCTCAGGAGACTTTGAACTCTTCCTACCAAGAATATTAAGGGGACATCTTTATAAGGAAACAACAACAATAGCAGCAACAAAATTTTCACACCCTAAATTTATATCACTAAGATGAGCCACTTAAATGAGTCTAAATAAATGCAGTCTACTCCAAAATGACCCACTATCTACCCCAAGACCAGGAAGCTGTTGACAACTTAAATAACGACATTGATTGCTCAGTGTCTGACTAATTGGGTTCCCACCAATATACTTCATCCATATTTAAATGCTCCCTTTAAGAACCTGAGGGTGGATATGATATTCTGTCTCTACTTTTCAAGTCATCTGCAATTTAAAAGAGGAGATTTTTACTGTGGTTTAAAAAAAAAAAAGCATTTTAACAAGAATTTAAAACTTTAAGTGGAAAGAATTCTGCTTCCACAGCTCAATTTCAAGCATCAGTGCCCCCTTACTCTCTTTTTCTTTAAGGCTTTGACTTTGCTTATGCCTAAACCTAAAGACATTCTTCTACTAACATAATTTATTTCACATAACTAATTTAAATTCCTTCATCTCACCATATTTCATTTCTACCTAAATGTTTATTTTCGTATGGGAAATAACTATTAACTGTTGTAATAATATTTAAGAAGCTATTCATCTCTTTATACAATACTGTTTAAAATGTAAAACAGTAATGGTTTAATATGCACTTACATAATTTTATAGAAAACTACCCCTTTCCTCCCTGCCTTTCTGTGTTACGAAAGGATGTTGAAATGTAAAATAAATTTTTACTGTTACAATCATGTTATAATGAAGTGTAATTTAACCTCACATTTTAAAAGCAAATACTAGTTTAGATGTGGCTTACTTCACAAGTCTATATAATTAAATTTATAGTAACTAATCCTACAAGAAGATAGTGTGCACATTTATCAATATTTTTGAGAAGACAAAAGGGAGCCTCTTCTTTTGAGGATGAATGCAAATGATGTGCCCCCTACAGTTTAGTGTCTTTCCACAAATACTTCAAATTCCGTTGTGAGGGTGACACACTTTATTTTACTGATGAAAGAAGTGAGGCAGATAAACTCCCTCTATCCAATTTTTTTTAGATCTTAAGAATCATACACAGAATGTTTTTGGCAGAAGTCAAAACTTTATTATTCTCCAGACAAACTCCTTGAGAGTTTCTCTAATAATTCTGATAGACGTCCTGCCATGTGCCCGACGCCATTCGATGTTTGGCAGATGATATCAGGATATAATCTGAGTGCATAGCTGTTCAAGCTAGAAGTGCTTGTACCTAAGAATCATATGGTTTTATTACAGGACCGTTCAACCCTAGATGCAACTGTGGTTTAATAATGTTTATCTTTAATTCGTTCCATAAACAGTTTTCAAATGCCAACTATATGTGAGGAATTAACTAGATATTGAGGAAACAAAAGACTAATAAAATGAGTTTCTTGAGGGCTTCGCTTCCCTGGTGGCGCAGTGGTTGAGAGTCCGCCTGCCGATGCAGGGAACACGGGTTCGTGCCCCGGTCCGGGAAGAGGCTCGTGAGCCATGGCCGCTGAGCCTGCGCGTCCAGAGCCTGTGCTCTGCAACGGGAGAGGCCACAATAGTGAGAGGCCAGTGTACCACAAAAAAAAAAAATAATAATAATAATAAAATAAAATTATACCTTTAAGAGGTATTTTTCTAAAGTTAATATATTTTGTATTGACTCTAAACATTATGTTTCATAATTGAAATTAATTATCTATTTCAACTGAGAATGTAATGAATCAAATCTGTATGACTATTTTGAAGACATTGAGGTGTATCATAACATTACAGACTTGGTTTCAAAGCATCCTGCAATCTCTACAGTGATTCCATTAGGAGAGAGGCTTAAACAAGTCTGAGATTGGAGTGGTTACATGGGTTGTTTTGCTGGCCACTGTACCCATAGTCAGTAATCCAAATAATTATATTTAAAGGATCACTAGAGAATTAACAAATATATAAATACTTTTACTTATTAATTTATTAATTCACCTACTGGAAATAAACAGAGAAACCAAATACCGTATGGAAAGTGTGAGCTATTGCCCAGGAGGATCAGGGAATTATAGGACCTGGATATGGACCTCAACCACTATGAGCCTTGGTTTTATTACCAATTAGGGGAAAGAAGTGTCTCAGTACAGAGCAAGCTGGAAAAATAGAATTGAGATCTCGATGAAAGGGACATTTAATTACACTAAGTAAAAATGTAAATAATAAAGAAGAAATTAAGAGAAAAACATATTGAAAGAAAAAGAACCATGAACAGAAAAGAACAGGTTCAAGAAAAACAATTCTGGGGCTTCCCTGGTGGCACAGTGGTTGAGAGTCTGCCTGCCGATGCAGGGGATGTGGGTTCGTATCCCCGTCCGGGAAGATCCCACATGCCGCGGAGCGGCTGGGCCCGTGAGCCATGGCCGCTGAGCCTGCGCTCCACAACGGGAGAGGCCACAACAGTGAGAGGCCCGTGTACCACAAAAAAAAAAAGAAAAGAAAAGAAAAGAAAAACAATTCTGGAAGTAAAAAATATCAAAATTGCAATTTAAAACTAGGTGTATAGTTAAACATCAAGCTTAGATGCAGAGAGACAAGAAATAATTAGTTAAAGATAGAGAATGCTGCATATATAAGAGAATGTTTAAATGTAGAAAGTCTAATATATGAATTTTTAAAAAGTTCCAGAAAAAGAGAAAAAAGAGATAAAGGACAGCATGATAACTAAAGCTGTTTTTCATGTAATTAGCAAGCTTATTATAACAAGATAAATTTTTTAAAGTAGAATAAATAAGAAAGAGAGAAGAGATAAAGGAGGTATAGAAGAAGAAGCAGAAAAAAGAGGAGAAAAGGAATAAGAGAAAGAAGACAGGCATTTTCCTTAAAGATATAGAGACTCACTATAGGTCTATAGTAATTAAAACAGTGTGGTATTGATGCATGAACAGAAAAACAATGGAGCAGAATAAAGTACATGGAAAGAGATCCACAGATATGACACTAGTATACGAGTGATGTGAAATTATAAACTGGTGAAGAGGTGGACAATTGCTGGGACAATTGTCTATTCTCATGAATAAAAATACAATTAGATCTTCATCTCAGATCATACACAAAAATTCAGCCGAGTTAAGTCAAAATATAAAATTTTAGGGCATTTCAAACTGAACTTACATATTTTTTTAACTGATAAAAAATATATCATCAGAATTTTTTATGCTATAACCATTATTTTATGCTGGATAACTTTAATTTATTTTCCATGGAAATATATTTTTATATACATGCTTGCTTCTCTGTTTTCTTTATTATGAGCTAGTTCTTTATTAAAAATACACTTTCTAAAATTGTCCAGTTTTAACTATTGAGTAACATTTCATCCACTATTCAATATTTTAAACATCAACTAAGGGTAAGGTACGTACATTGATTACAGTTATAAAATCTTTAAACTTTTTCAATAATTCATTGGTTAATATTTTTGTTTCCAACATTTCTTCTATTCTTTTTACCATCTATCATTCTAAAAATACATTTTGTAAATATATTCTTTAAACACACCTTTAAATCTTCATATAAATATCTGCATTTCTTCCTCCCCCTCCCTCTTAAGAAGTATTATTCATGGCCTCCTACTGAGCTTCTATGCTATTTTCAAATGTCATGTGTTTTGACTATTTACTGCTGTGAACACACTCCCCTAAAACTTAGTAGCTTAAAACAATGACCACTTAATTGTTACATACAATAATATAGTTCAGATATGTGGACAGGGCACAGTGAGTTTGGATGGTCTCAGCTCCACATGATGGCTGCTGGCCAGCACAGGCTACACATGATTTGTCAGGCCAGGCCAGGCAAGGTGAAAATGTGGGACTTTGTTTACACATTATTAAGGATTTCGAGTTGGTGACAGCAGAACACTAAACCAAGCACAGGACTTCTCAAGGCATGGGGGCTTCTGTTTGACTGTTCAGGTCATACAGCACCCAGCAGCACGCCCTGCTGCTGAAGCTGGAACATCCAAGATGGCGTCTTCACTCACATGCTCAGTGTGTTAACTAGGATAGTTGGAAAGACTGGGGGCTTGGCTACAATGGCTCAGCTGCGGTCACTGTGTTTGGGACCTTGTTCTCACTGCTGGCTGGGTTTCTTGGCTCTCCTCTATGTAGTTTTAGGACTTTTCTCTTTCTACATGGTATTGCCACATAGGGTCTTACTTTGGTTTAGGCTTCTCATAGCCTGGAAGATGGATTCCAAGAGGAAGAAAGTGAAAGCTGCCTATTCTTCTGGACTTAGAAGTCTACTGCATTCTATGGGGTGAAGCTAGTGGCAAGGCCAGCAAGGATTTAAGGAGAGGGTAAATAAGCTGCATTCCTTAATGTGAGAAGCAGAATGTGATATGAAAGAGAAGGAAATGTGGGGACTATCATGTTAAGTACATAATATTAGAGATGAAAATTACTATAAAAATGTGAGGCAGAAAGCTTAGCATTTGAACCCAGGATTGTTTAATTTCAAAGTTCACACTCTTTCCACTGGTCCAAACTTTATCTCAAGGATTAGGCTGGATTTTATTTTAAGAATTACATAAAAATAAAAGGGCTTATAACTACAGGGTTTTTATTGTCTGTTTTTGTTTCTCAAAATCATGGTAAACAAGCTATACACACCAAACTTAGTTAACATTCAATGAACTGAGGGTTTAAATTGGAATTATAAAAATTTATCCATAATGTGACTAAGAAGGAAGTGGTGTTTTTCCACTAATTTCTGAACTAAAAGTGAGATAAGTCTATTGCTTTCATACTATTAAATGATTTCTATAAAACTCGAATGACATTATATTTCTAATTATTTTTATATCATTAAGTAATAGAAATTAGAAAACTACAGCTAAATTGAAAAGAAGGAAAACTGTATAAAATTTAGGAAATGCATACAATTAAAAATATTAACTAATTTTTATTTCCATTACCGAGACTAACCACTATTAATATTCTACGCATGTCTTCATTAATTTTTTATCACCATTGAACACAGTATAAAAAATAAGCTTAGAAACATCTCTATTATTTTATTCATCAGCACCTTTTCCCTACCTTAAATTACAATTTTTCTGTATCATTACGTTTGTTTGCAATTTCTTCTCACTTATCTATTATTTCTAAGGTTTGGCCAAATGTTACTTGCTTCAATAAAGGCATTACAAAGAAAGGAACTATTTTCCTGTACTAGAGTAAATTACGGCTTTAGAGTCAAATTGTTTGGCAGTAGATGGAATAAAGAATATGAAACAATAAAGGAAACAACATTATCTGAGGTAGAAGAAAACTGAAGGAATTGTACTGTCTTGTATTTCCAAAATAATCCTGCTAGATTTTCTTACATTGTTATTTCTCAAATAGTAGCAACACCATAACTTTCTTGTAAAGAGAAAAAGGAAAGGCTTATCCATAATTTAAGTATGAGTCTAAAGTAATTAACTGTTTCATTCAAATTTTTGAAAATAATACATTAGTTGAAATTACATTTATTACATAGCTTTCTTGCCTTCAATAAATTTTTTTGTTTCCCTCATATTTTGGAATGTGAAGTTAAATAGAATTCACTGAGTGGTTTCCAAGTCAAAGTGAGAACCTTTTAAAACAGAGCTCCTAACACAGTATGGCATTGTCTCTAATCTTTATTAAATTTTTTTCCACCACTATTATTTTTTTTATTTTTTATTTTTTTTGCCGTACGTGGGCCTCCCACTGCTGCGGCCTCTCCCGCTGCGGAGCACAGGCTCCGGACGCGCAAGCCCAGCGGCCATGGCTCACGGGCGCAGCTGCTCCGCGGCATGCGGGATCCTCCCAGACCGGGGCACGAACCCGCATCCCCTACATCGGCAGGCGGACTCCCAACCACTGCGCCACCAGGGAAGCTCCAACCACTATTCTTAATATGCATATAAGCTGTTCTTCCGATAAGGCTCTGTGAAAATAAGACCTTACAGAGCAACTATTTATAAAAGAGAGAGTTTTCAGATTTTTCTGAGTAATAAGACACACTGTGTGTCCTTAAAACATATCCTGTGTGATTTCCAAGTGGAATCATGCACTGTCATAATGACCATCCAATCTTCCATTGTATAAAAAGTTCACTGTGTAGCTATATCCTGAAACAAATGTAAATTAGATATACCATTACCTAAAAATTATTTCTCAATTTTGACATCTAGGTCTTATATTCCAAAGAGCAGATTTCTTGAGTTTTTACATTGTATAAAATTTGTACACATATGAATCCATGTAACAGAAAGTTGTCGAATATGTTCTTTTCTCCTCTGAAAACTCACTTTGCCATTGCTGAAATGTCAATAGGCAACGTTATAATGGTTTTAACTTGTCAACCCATCATTGCAATGTTTGAAAAATTATTTGCGAATAACCAAAAAATATATCACAATTATTTCTAGATGATCTTTAGGAAGTTTGCATAACAGAATATTGAATGGAATTTTCCTGTTGTCTTGTTGTGCTCCAGCTTTAAGCTAGAGGTAAAGAATGTACTGGACGTTCTAAAGTGAGCCTCCTACAACTGGTCCAGTCCCGGCTAACTCTGAAGCAGAACAAGGCCCTGTTGACAGTCCAGACAGGGAGAGGATGGGACCAAGGAAAGCAAAATTATAGTCCTCAGCCTCCTGGGGAGTGTAATGTTCACAGAGAAATTTTCTTTCCATTCCACTGGGAGGATGGGGCACTCTTTCTTCGGTAAATGGGACTCCCTCCCACAAGTACAGTTACTCTTAACTCTCTGGGAAGCTGGGAGGTACTATAGAGCTTCAAGCCTATTCATAAAATCCAGGCAGCTATATCTGCTGTTCCCAGAATCACCCAAATTAAGCCCTTGTTTGTTTGGAGTGGGAAAAGTGATAGATTATCATTCTTCTCTACTTGGGTTCCTGACATTAGTTCTACCAGTTGCTTTTTTTTTTTTTTTTTTTTTTTGGCCACACCACGCACCTTGCAGGATCTTAGTTCCCTGACCAGAGATCAAATCCAGGCTCCGGCAGTGAAAGCACCAAGCCCTAACCACTGGACTACCAGGGAATTCCCACCGATATGCAAAACCTAGCTTTAGAAATTTCAAATGAAACTTTTCTCTTTCAACAAAGACTGTCACTTGGAAATCAAAAGCACTTTTGCTTTCAAGGTATTGTTTGCAAGATAAACTTTAAAAAGCCAGAATATATGCACCTGTATGTACATAAGCAGAGAACAGAAGGGAATATTGCTACCAGAGCAATGGGTACAAGGAAGCATGTAAAACAATATCTTATTTAATACCACGACTGTTATCCTGGGCTGGTACAACTGAGGCACAGAGCTCCAGAAAAATATAACCAAGACCCAAATTCAATTGTTCTGACTTCAACTAATGCATTTTTTTTCTTTTTCTATGTTACTACATTACTTCTATCTCACATGATCTCAAATTATTTCTTTTACACTTGTCAAGACCAGTTATATAATAATGATGTTTATTACTCATACTTATAACTAGAACTATTACATCAGTTTAACATTTAAATGTTGTTGTCAAGAAAATAATAATACTATCGTATTAATAAAAATCAGTTATTAAAATTGAAAGCTAAAGTAATAATCTACTCAGTACAGTTGAAAAGTCTGAAGACTCTCAGTAAACAAAATAAAATAAATGGGAAAATTACCTACTCTTTGTAAAAATAAAACTAATAATACATACCAGAAATAATTAATATTTACAAAGTACATTTGACCAGGACCTGGCTAATAGAAACTAATTTTGTAACTAATGCAAAATAAAATATTCTAAACAAGAACACAAAATTTGGAAAAGTAAGTTGCATTAAGACTTTTATTCTCAAGTGAGTATTTAAATATTGTTTTATTTTAAATATTTACAATAAAAAGGAAATTATTTTTCTATACAAGTTGAAATAATAAGTTGTAATACTCTTTTTAAATTTATTTTGTAACATCTTTATTGGAGTATAATTGCTTTACAGTGGTGTGTTAGTTTCTGCTTTATAACAAAGTGAATCAGCTATACATGTACATATATCCCCATATCTCCTCCCTCTTGCGTCTCCCTCCCACCCTCCCTATCCCACCCCTCTAGGTGGTCACAAAGCACTGAGCTGATCTCCCTGTGCTATGCGGCTGCTTCCCACTAGCTATCTATTTTACATTTGGTAGTGTATATATGTCCATATACACTACCACTCTCTCACTTTGTCCCAGCTTACCCTTCCCCCTCCCCGTGTCCTCAAGTTTTGACTTACCAAAATTGTAGTCTACTTTTACTTTTAAATACTATTTGAAGTAGATAATGAGACAATATTGTTTCAATTATCCATGTGAAAATTCAAGCACTGTACCAACAGACACACACAAAAAACCCCAGATTCCCACACGATATACTTTGCTTGAAGAAGAAATTTTTAAATATTAGTGTCATAAAAACACATTATGCTTTGCCTAAAGGCATCTAAGTGGTTTCTGATGTTTGGGCATTATGTAAATGATTTTTCTAAATATCTTTTTTGTGGATTTTCATCTTTATTTTAATGTCAAATTGGATTTCATGATGCCCAGTAGGCAACTGAAGTTTTTAAGCTTATAAACTATACCCATTTTTATATTTTATTTCATTCTTTTATATTTTATTTGCATGTTCCTTCTGTTTCCAATAACTGTAAAATTTATTTTAAAATGATAAAATATCTTCAACAAGCTAAGTTCTATGCTTTCCCAAATTTAATGAATCCCAAACCAAAGAAACTCATATTGATTACAACCCCTCTATCATTAGAGTTGCATTCAAATAAAGTCCAGTTTAAATAAAGATAACTCTTTCTTGCTTCTTACAAATTATTAGTTAAAATGTGTTAAATATTTTCAGTCTAACCCTCCAGATTTACTCTACATCCTCCTTTGTCTTGCTCTACTCCCTAGAAGAATGACCCATTGGGATTGCATCCCATTGCTCCATTGTCTTCAGATTTTCTATTGCAGCTGGGCAATGGGAAACAGCGGCAGGAGATGGGAATGTGGGAGGAGAGTGATGTTAACACACTGATATCCGCTGTTCTCTTCTTGACCAGTCACCATTTGGCTGTGCCCCTTAGCTGAAGGTCACAACTTCTTCTCCATATAATTATCCTCTGTGGGTCCTAGTAGCCACTCCTTCCCCTTCCTCTTGCCCCTTTAGGTCTAGGTGTGGTAATGGCTTCCCAAAGTATTACCCTGTAAGGGTAATTATATTTCTTAAACCTTGCCCACACCTTTAAAAATAGTCTTTTAATTAAACTCTTCTCAAATAACCTAGCTTGAATGATCTATTTGTTCCCTTCCAGGACTCCCACTAATACATACAATTTCTCATAGAACTTTCTGAAATATTTATATAGTTTAATACTCTTGGTACTCATAGAACCTTAAATGTTTTTATACATAAACTCAAAGGTCAACCTGTTGCTAGTGTGTCATAGTAGCATGTAATCTAAATTGCCAGCAACTATGCATTTCACTTTAATATCTCTCAGCCCCTATTGTATTATCTAGAGTCTATGTTGTTCAGTAATAAATAGAGTGTTCTTTTACGATTTACCTTCCCTCATGAGCTTCTTAGTCTTATCCTTTTCTGAAATTCCTTCAGTCATTGGCTTCACTCTCATGACTTTAAGTTTTCTCAACAGCTGTGATTAAATATTAACTTAAAATAATTAAAAGGGTGGTGGTTCTGCATAAATGTAACTTTAGGAATGCAGATTTAATAGGTCCCTAGAGGTACCCATGCCAGTCTAATTTTCTACATACTATTGAAAATTATGAAAATATACCTTGTAGGGTTGTAAAGGTAGCTAGACAAAAGTAATAGCTGTAAGATCTAGATTTTCCATTATTATATTATGTGATGACCACTCTCAGAATTCAGGAGAATTTGAAACCCCAATAATGCAGAATTTAAGATACTCAAAAATACTAAAGAGTCATGAGCAGGACCCAAAACTTATTGAGCTGTAAGACCCCATGACTGGTACTTTCTCCCAATACAATAATCACATCATTCTAGTCTGTCATTTTTATGCCCTTTTGTAATATTTAGTTCTCAGATAACCAATAATATTAAGTTTTATAAAAAAGGAACTCAAGTCCCTTAATTGATCTCCCTACTTAAAGTTTTACACAGCTTCAATATCTTTTCTAAATGATCACAGAGTGCATTTTCTAAAACAAAAGCACTACATTATAAGACTTTGAGTAGCCCCCATCACAGAGATTTACAAGATAAATTCAAGACTGTCACTGAATACTTACTAACACACAAATCTTTTTGAACTTCCTTGTATTTATCTTTCTATTTCAGCTTCTCAGCCTTCGATCATGCAATTCTCTCTGCAGAGAACCCCTTTCTCCATCTTGCCTGCCTTCTGCACACCCAATCATCTTTCAAAACTCAGCTCACATTTTGACAACATGCCTGGTTTCTAAATTGTTAGCACATCCTGCCCCTAATACTAAGGAGTGTATTTCTATTTCAGTGCCTAACCTGCATTTATTTATTACATGAGTTTCCCTCTATTAGACTGTGAATTCCTTAAGGGCAGAGAATGTGCTTATTCATTGCCATTTCTCCTGCACCAGCTAAGTGACTGGCATTAGAGGTACTCAATTCTGAATGCTGCATGAATGGTGATAGAACTCCTGGAGCAGATCTGTCCTCCATCATTCCTCCCCCCTAGCAGTACATTTACTGCAGTTCTTTGAACAATGTTTTAAGATTCTAACCAAACTCAGTCAAATGGTGACTTATATGAGGCAGAAGAACCACACTTCCTTACAAAAGAATCCCAATCAATAATTGCAAAAATTGTGAGGAAAAGAAAAATCACTATTAGAAAACTACAGTAATAATTGCTGCAGGCAAGATCCATCAGTGCCTGTTAAAATTATTGGGCAGAAGTTTAAGGAGAAATAGGATACTTAAATAGTTTCAAAGTATCTCCCCCCAAATATTTATTAGTTACAAAGAGAAAAAGAGTAACTTTACAGTGGAGAAACCTGTTGGACACTACCTTAACCAAGTTTACATGACCAGTGTGAACTCATGTTAGTGTCATGTACCTCCGTGATGATACGATGACTACAATTTACCTATGTGGTATCTTCCCAATTACTCATGACCCCAGTATGACTATGAGAAAACAGCAGACAAACTTAATTTGAGGGACATTCTGCAAAATACTCAACCATTACTCTTCAAAATAATCAAGGTCATGAAAGACAAGGAAAGAGCAAGGAACTATCACAGATTAGGGGAGACTGAGGAGACATAAATGCTGTGTGAGATTCTGGAACAGAAAAGGCACATTGGTAGAGAAACTGGCAATATCTGAATAAATGTTACTGATGGTTTAAAAGATTAAAGTAAATGCACAACTGGAACTTGGCATCTTTTGACCATCAGTTTAAACTTCCAGATATAAAATAAGTACTGGGAATGTAATGTACAGTATTATTGACTATAGTTAGTAATACAGTATTGTATATATGAAAGTTGCTACAAGAGTAGATCTTAAAAGTTCTCATCCCAAGGAAAAAATTGTAACTATGTTGGTGACGAATGTTAACAAGACTTACTGTGGTGGTCATTTTAAAATACATACAAGATGCAGACGCAGATGTAGAGAATGGACTTGAGGACACGGAGAGGGTAAAGGGTAAGCTGGGACGAAGTAAGAGAGTAGCATTGGCATATATATACTACCAAATGTAAAAGAGATAGCTAGTGGGAAGCAGCTGCATAGCACAGGGAGATCAGCTTGATACTTTGTGACGACCTAGAGGGGTGGGGTAAGGAGGGTGGGAGGAAGGCACAAATGGGAAGAGATATGGGGATATATGTATAACTGATTCACTTTGTTATGCAGCAGAACCTAACACACCACTGTAAAGCAATTATACTCCAATAAAGATGTAAAAAAAAAAAGTTAAAGGGCAAAAAATAAACAAAAATAAAAATACATACATATAGTATAACTGAATCATTTTGCTGTATACCTGAACCTAATGCAACGCTGTTAATCAACTATACTGTTATATAAAATAAAAAGTTAAAAAAATAAAATAAAATAAGATAAAAAGCTCAAATAGATTGCTCAGGAAAAAAAATACATACGTATAACAAATCATTGTGTTGTACACCTGGAACTAATTGACATATAACATTATATCTCAATAAATTTTTTAACTATGTAAATAAATTTCTTGTTTTTAATTGAGGTATAGTTGATGTACAATATTATGTAAGTTTCAGGTGTACTACACAGAGATTTACAATTTTTAAAGGTTATATTCCATTTATAGTTATAAAATATTGGCTATATTCCCTGAGTTGTACAATATATCCTTGTAGCTTATTTATATTATACAGAATAGTTTGTACCTATTACTCCCCAAATTTCTTTTTTTTAATAAATTAAATTAATTAATTAATTAATTAATTTGTTTTTGGCTAAGTTGGGTCTTCATTGCTGCGCACGGGCTTTCTCTAATTGCTGCAAGAAGGAGCTACTCTTCGCTGCAGTGTGCAGGCTTCTCATTGCAGTGGATTCTCTTGTTGCGGAACATGGGCTCTAGGTACAAGGGCTTCAGTAGTTGCGGTACTTGGGCTCAGTAGTTGTAGCTCGTGGGCTCTAGACCGCAAGCTCAATAGTTGTAGTGCACAGGCTTAGTTGCTCCCTGGCATGTGGGATCTTCCCGAACCAGGGCTGGAACCCATGTCCACTGCATTAGCAGGAGGATCCTTAACCACTGCACCACCAGGGAAGTTTGATTTTTTAGCCAAAGCTATTATTTTCCTTTTATTTTGGCCCACATTGATTAAGTTTCAAGACAAACTCCCATAAACATATCAAAAGTTTGAATAGCTTTACATGTTTCCTTGTACAACTATCAAATGTTTTATATTTACTTGCAAGACTATGCTAAATGCTTTACATTTACTAACCCTAGTAATTTTGACAGCAACTCTGTTTCAGAAGTGAGGAAACTAATTTAAAGGAGGGGAAGTTACTTGCCCAAGACTCTATAGCCAGTAAGTGGCACAGCACATATTTGAACCCATGACTGTTACTCCAAAGCTCATGCATTAAAACTCTATGCTATCCTTTTCCCTTCAAAAATCAACAGCCCAAAAGTTTACATTTATAAGAAATATCTGAAACTTAATTCAGTAAATAGAATTTAAGCTGTGAAAGCTGCTTTCAAATCTTAAACACTGTCTTATGAGATGAATTCATGTAATCATTCACTTATACTTCATTAATTCTCCCCTAAGTCCATGGTACAGTACACAAAATTTTCAAAAACAACCAATTTAATTTCCTTAAATATTTTATTATATTCTTCACTTGTACAATGTATATATTTTCAAACAGAACATTATATTTATAGATAGTGGTGTTCATCTTAAAGCTTTTAGCAATTTATTTTTATGTGGAAAATGGATGATCCTTGCCTACACTATCATTATATGTGAAAGATTTGTGTGATTTTGAAATTGCTTCTGGAGGCCTTCATTTTTTTGAAATTGAACAATGGGCTTGCACAATTATACCCGTTGAAAAAAAGCCAATTTCCATTGAACTGACAGCACTTTATCTATGGGAATTCTCAGGTTGCTGGGTGGGAGAGACTGTTGACACGGAACCAACATGACAAGTCTGTGTTCTAGCAATTCATGCCACAGATTGCCTTTTCCAGAAGAGCCACTGTTAGAATTATTTTATCCCTGTAATGAAAAAGAGACTCAGTGTTTTGTTGTTAGATTGTGATAGGAGCCAACACCCCCTTCACATTTTAAAGCGAAATGATGACATTTTCCCAAATCACATCATGCCAAGTTCAAGCATATAGGTGCCTTGCTTTGTTTTGCTTTACTGTCAAGCCCTATCATCCGGTCTGGGTAAATTCTGATATAGAATTTTGAAGGGCATTTCAGAAATTAGCATTCTAGTGAAAGACCACAAAACAAATTTTCAAATAAGAAGTTTTCGTGTGCCCAAAATCATTTTTTTAGACAATCTAGAGTGTATTATTTGTTTCCAGGCTTACTGAAAAAAAAAACCTAATTCTATTTGCAATAATTTGTTTGTTCTATTTCTTGTATTTTAAGTATGTGAGTCTTCACATGGACAAAATATCTTCTGAACTCAGCAGTTTTTTGTGCAAATAAAACTGCTTTGAGCAAACTTTCCAGGCCTGCAAATGCTGGGGCAGGAGAGCACATCTCAGGAGACCACTCCTGGTCATGAGGCCAGGCCTTTCCATGAAGTAGGTCCAAGTTTTTTTCTTTTGATCATGACTCGTTTCCACATAAGACACTCACTACAGGTTCAGGTGCATGTGAGCTAGAACTAGAAGTTGAAACCTGACCTGGATTAAGATCTGTGTTTTCCTTCGTTTCTACTGTAAAGTAGGGCTGTGGCATTCCAAGTGTTTGTGTTCTGTAGTTCCTGTAGAATAATGGCCTTTTCATTCTTGGCAGTAAACAAGGAACCCAACAAGTGGCAATGTAATGGGCTGGAAGGTAAAGATACGATATGAATGGGTGCAGAAGTTAACTCTTTTCAAGTTGGAAATGCATCTTCTGTTTCAGGATCAGAAGAAAAAATTGAATAATGAAGTGATTCAAGTATATGGATATATAAGTTTAACATTGTAATGAAAGAGTTTGGGGGTCAAAGGTAGGAAAGAAGAATATGTGATAAAGACACTTAACAGAATTATTCCAAAGTTCATTTGGAAAAATAAACTTGAGAGAATAGTGATGAAAGTTTTGAAGGTGAAATACTTAAGGGGAAACTTAACCAACAGATATTTTAAACAATTATAGGCTGAGGTAGTTAATATTGTTTTATTGCAGGAATAACTGAAAGATAAATGGGAAAGGGCTGCTGCTAGCCCACATGGTATCTTTGTGCAAATTAGAGAAACCCTGACCACCCTTCCAAGGAAGTTCTGCAGGTACTTGGCTAGAAGCTGAGGACGACTTTGTAGTTAGAAAAGACACCCCTTTCTCAGACTCATGGATAAGCTTCACTGGCACGGCTGGAAGGGGCGCCTGGTTGGATTTCAGTCTGCATTATGCCTTTTTTGGGGGGAGTCCTACTGCATTGTGTATACTGTTTTATCACATCTGGAAGTTCATAAACAGACCCTATAACTAAATTAATATATGATAAGGATTACTTCCAAGATAACTGGGGAAAGAATGGATCATTCAGTAAATGGTGTTGGACACTTAGGTAATTATCCTGAAAAAAGAAAAAAAGGACAAAAACCTTACCTTAGATTTCATCAAACTAAATTGGAAAGAAAAAGCAAAAAGTAAAACTACAAAATGCTAGAAGAAAATATAGGTGATTAGTTAGAGTAGAATGTCTTTATAAGCATTACCAAAGAACCCAGAAATCATAAAAGACTACATAGAAATTATATGCAATCCAAAGAAGATAAAACCCCCCACAATAATCTAATTATTTAAAATTAAGTTTAAAGAAACAAATACTTTAGTTTTTTTCTAGAGATTAGTACATTTGTTAAAGAACACTTAAAGATGAGTAAGGAAAAATAAAAATATACAAATCCATAGGGAAAAAAGAAAAATAGGAAAAATATATACATAAATAGCCAATTCATAAAAGAAAATATAAATGCCTCCTAACTGTATGAAAATATGTTCAGCTTTATTAACAGTGAAAGTAATAAAAATTAAAACAATGATTGAGCTGAATTTTCACTTAGATTATTTGAAAAGTTAAGAGTGTCCAGATAAAAAAAGTAACAACCAAGATGGCATAGTTTACACAATAGCACTTACATACATTAAAAATGAAGGGCTACCCTGGTGGCGCAGTGGTTGAGAGTCCGCCTGCCGATGCAGGGGACACGGGTTCGTGCCCCGGTCCGGGAAGATCCCACACGTCGCGGAGCGGCTGGGCCCGTGAGCCATGGCTGCTGAGCCTGCGCGTCCAGAGCCTGTGCTCCGCAACGGGAGAGGCCACAACAGTGAGAGGCCCGCGTACCACAAAAAGAAAAAAAATAAAAATAAATATTTAGAATTATTTTTAATTCAAGAATACATATAAAAACGAAAAAAGATACACATTAAATACATTAGAATGAGTATTTGTGTTGGATAAGTGAATGGGAGAAAGTGGGAATAAAAGTGCTTCATTAAATAACATTGAGGGGGGACTTCCCTGGTGGCGCAGTGGTTAAGAATCCACCTGCCAATGCAGGGGACATGGGTTCGAGACCTAGTCTGAGAAAATCCCACATGCCACGGAGCAACTAATCCCGTGTGCCACAACTACTGAAGCCCACACGCCTAGAGCCCTTGCTCCACCACAAGAGAAGCCACCGCAATGAGAAGCCTGTGCACCACAACGAAGAGTAGCCTCCTCTTGCTGCAACTAGAGAAAGCCCACGCGCAGCAATGAAGATCCAACACAGCCAAAAATAAATAAATAAATAAATAATAATAACATTGAGAGGGACCTGTGGGAACTTACAGATGATGATGTGCCAAACATGGAGAAGCATGCTTCACACAGCCAGTCCACACCTAGCTTTCCTTACTAACTACATGGATAACGTAAGTAATAAATAAAATACAAGCAATGCCTGTTGAAGACATGGCACTACCCTATATATTGTTCATGGGAGTACGCATTTTTATCAAGTTTCCAGAATTAGTTTGGCAATATTAGGAGGGGCAAGTGAGGTAAACTTTTGCATTAGTACCTGAATTGGGGGATTGCAGTGGCCCAGAAAGCGGCCAGGAAGCCCGAGTGTGGTGAAAATGGTGTCTCAGTGGACGATCAGCCTCCTGTGATGACTTGGAGCCTAAGCCAGATGCGGAGGAAATGGACTCAGAAGGCAGCCTGGACGGTGTGCTGGAGCCATAGGCAGGTGAGGAAGCACAAGAAAGCTGTCATCTTGAGTTGTTGGCCCCTGAGCAGAATGATGAAGATGCTCCTAAAGAGGAGTGGCCTGGCCATACGGGGGAGGGGGCTGTGACAGACATGAGAGATTGGTTTTATACAAGGACACTGATTAAATAAGAAAACATAATAAGAATAATGGGAGTGGAAGCCATATTTTCATTGGAGGAGAATGGAGTTACAAAAATGGAAAGTGGAATTGGACTGGAATTGAAGGCAAGTGTATGAACTCATGGCTTTCAAAATGAAAGAAAGAGAAAGAGAGAGACAGAGAGAGAGAGAGGGAAGGAAGGAAGGAAGGAAGAAAAAAAGAAATATGTGCATATATTCCTTTGCTTTGGCCATTGAGAGGACCTAAGTAAAGCAAAAACCTAATAGCAATGACATTGCACCTGGAACTCATCTTCTAAACACCAGCCTTCAGTAAAAGGGATTGGCTTCTTTGGAGATATGGCTGATTCCAGGGCTGGGGTTGGGAAAATACAAGATGAGACTTGAACACCTTTTTGTGCTCAAAAGTGATAAAGTGCTCCTAAATGATGGAGACTTTGCAAAGAACACAGAAGTCAGCTTGAAATCTGAAGCAAATGGGAGATAATTTGAATGTCAAAATAAATCACGATAGAAACAGATAAGAGTTTGAGTTTGAGCAAACCATATGTCTATGCTAACATAAATAAATAAATGAAAAATTAGAAGTTTGATGAGAAATGAAATACTTACATAGTTTAAAAGTACCTCCCCAGAAAATACCTACCAATTACAAAGGAAAAGGGATTAACATTACAGAGAAGCCTGACAATACCATCATCTTAATCAAGTGAAGATCATCAGTAATGGGACAATTCAAAACTGGATGCAGCTTGTTAGAATTTTTAAAAATATAGTATTGTACTTCCATGGTTTACCAGCCAAAGATTCATAACCTGAATCTAACATGGTAAATTAAAGGACATTTTGCAGTATAACTATAGAGCAATTCTCAAAAGTACTAATGCCATGATAATCAAAGAGACATAGTAACTAAATACTTGTATCATGTGATCTCAAACTGAACCCTGTTTATATAAAGGAAATAATAGGGATAATTGAAAAAACTTGAATGGGACCTGAGAGGTAGGTGTAGAAATGTATCAGTGTTAATGTCCTGATTTTTGATGGTTTACCTTCTTTATGGAGAGGTCTGTGTTTATAGGAAGTACACAAAATTGGGCAGGATGGGGTATAGTGTTGGTAGGTTATACTCAAATGGTTCAGAAAAAAATAATTATTTGTACTCTACCTGCAACTTTTCTGTAACTTCAGATTTTTTTCAAAACAATAATGAAAGAAGTCTGTGCCCTAACCTTGAGAATATACCGCTAGATATTTGTCCTAATGAAATAATTGGCAAGGGACAGGCAAAATATGTACAGATGGTGTACAAAAGTATGTGCACAGATGTCCTTAATTTCTTTGTTTATAATAGCATACAAATTGTCAATAAACACTGGTCAGGGAAAAGCCCACAATATACTCGTATATTGTTAGGAAGTAGAAAGTATGTACAGTATACTTCCTTGTGAAAAAAACAAAAGAAAAATGTAAGTGGCTGTATGTACTGGATAATGACTTTTTCTCTACTCTTGATTTCCATGCTAAAATATCTTTTCTGGGTCTTTACTCTTTTGCCCTTGGAGAGGTGTTGTGACATATGTGATACATACATTTAGGAATAAACCTGGGAAGAATTATTGGGAATGCAGAGTTCAACTACACCCTCTCTCTCTTCTTCCCTCCCTCCCTCTCTATCCCTCCAAGGAATGGATCTCAGAAAACAGAATTCAACTCCTTTTTCAGACACTGGCTCCTCCCAGATAGGGAGCCTGGAAACTACAGTGACTGAGAATGTTATTTTGGTTGTTCATTTTTAGATTTACCAGTTCAAACCAGGTCTCTGTCAATACTACAGGTAATACTTTAGCTTTTATTTTAAACTTTTGTTTTATTTCTCAATTTATTCTCAACCTAAGCATAGAGAAGAAATGTTATTTATTGGAGATTCTCTCAGAGACTTCAACAATACTTGGAGGGTATGGAGCAAATATTAGCAATGGGTACTCTTGATGGTGGGAACACAGGTGATATTTATTTCTTTTTTGTATTGTCCCTATTCTTTTTTTTTTTTTTTTTTTGCAATGAGTATGTTTCATGTTCTTAATCGGGGGACCAAAATAGACTGAAAGATAAAATGATGGAAGATAGAAAGTAAAATGTAACACATTTTAACTCTGGGACCCAGGTCCCCTTAGGAATTCAATGGACATGACTGAGATTTTGAATTCCATTTTGGTTTTTATTTCCTTTTTAAAAAGTTGTTAAATACTTTAACTGATGGGTTTGCAGTAATATAGAGCTAAACAACCAATATGATAGCATGTTTTTGTATATTTTTGTAATAATCAGCAATAAAATGTTATTCTCAACATAAATAATAGGTAGTTGTCCATCTTAGTCAAGGTTCTTTTAGTTCAAGTAAGAGAAACTTGAAACTGGCCTGAGCCAGAAAATTAATTTAAAAATATTAGGAGGCTGCTGAGTCTCCATCACAGTCCATATGTTCCTATGATGAATGTGAAGACTTTTCAAATGGAAATCTGAGTATTTGCTATCAGTAGCAAATTAGACATAGTCTAATGGTAATGCCCTGCCAGAGCCTCTGCAGCCTTTCTCCTTGGCATCTCCCTTCCTCAGTTCCTGGGTCATGCTTACAGATCTGATTTTAAATCTTGTTCTATCTGATTTTAGTGTTTTTAAAAACTCCATTCTGACATCTTTGAGATTTTTATACCTCTAAGCCATTTCATAAATAGCAGTTCATATCAAAAGTCAGGTTATAAAAATTATAGAGCAATAGCAAGTTTAGAGATTTTAAATGTTGGGAAGAAATATAAAAATTAGTAAGCTTTAGCCCTCTGTGTAATGATTAGAAAAAGACAGTTATGGGGATTCATGCACCCCATTCATCCATCCATGATGGATATACTTTATAGTTATAATTTTTTCTCTTTTTGGCAACTTCCAAGTCTCATGGAAAGGGAGCATAGAACTCTAAAGAGAAGTCTATGAAATGCCTTCAAGAAATTATTTTAGTGGCTAATTCAGGGGGAGGCTGGTGTAGTAGAGAACCCCTACTCATAAGGAAGGTATAGGGTCCTATCTCTGAGAACCTGGGAATTGTATAAAAGTCCAAGTAACTTTCAACATTGAGTAAGGTGAGAAAAGGTTTAGAAAAACTTCTCCTTAAAGATATCAGAGGCAAATGAATAAGAAATAAGTACATGTTTTGAGATTTTCCATTAATGTAAACAATGGAGCTTGTAATGCTTGATTTCTGTAGCCTCATTTATTCTTATGATCTGCTTATTCAAGTGGAGCTGCAGCGTATTGAAGACTAAACTAGTGTTTCTCGAAGTGAGGTCCACAGATCCTAGTGATTTGTTGGTGTATCCTTGGGAGCCTAGAGTTCTCTATTCAAAGTTTTAAATATTGTGTTAAAAGAACACACCCATATATTTATAATTATATAATGTAAGCATGGGTTTGGTCATCTGGTCAACCTCCTTATTCCTAAGTACTATGGGCTATCATTTGATTTATTTTTATAATCATTTGAATATTAAGTGATCACCTAAATGGCATCATTTATTTTTTAGTGGTTGTTTGAAAATTAATCATTTAAAGGTTATTTACAGAAGAAGCAACTAGCATTGTCCTATGATTAATATTTTCAATGTAAGTATTTTACTGTGTGCTTGCCTGTTATGATAAAGTGGAAACATAGTTAAAAGAGGATTCTGTCCACGTATGAAGAGGCCTGATTTCTGGTCCTAGCTTTAGCACCTCCTAACAATGAGATTTGGGGAAAGTCAATTAAGATTCTTGGACTTCAGTTGCCTTGTATTTAAAGTAAGGGAGTTTGGCTAGAGCTGGGTAATCCCTAAACTTAGTTTTCATTTCAAAAATTGTGATGTTGTATCTTTTTTAATGGAAAAAGCATTAGGGAGAAGAAAACTGGTTCAGTTAATAAGGTCTTTTGGGGAAATTTCTAGTACCATCCTCTAGTTACAGTGAAAAATAGTGGGATGTAAGAACCAAATATTTATTGAGTACCTTGTCTGTGCTTGACACTACTCTAGTCTAATTCCTGTAAATGTGACTGTGACTCTGTGAGTTCTATTATACAATTCCTTTTGGCAGCTGTAATTGTGTCCAGCGTCCTAGGGCACAGAATGAGTAAGTACGGAGCCTGGAAAGGAATATGAATAGTCTGATTCTAAGCCCTGGATTCCACCATAACATATTATATTTGTTAGCCTTGCAAAAATGCTTTTTTTCCTTTCTCCATCTATTTTCAGGTTCAAATGAAAAATTTAGTGAACTAAATTCTGAGCAGCATCTCAAAAGATTTGAGTAAATGTCCTCTCATCCTCAAAGAATCGCTTAAACGAGGATATCCCTCCTTCTTGTCCTTCTTCCCACACAGAAGTTTACTGTGTCAGTAAGGATGGTTTGTTATGTTTTCCCTCGAACCCCACGTAGATGTCCTGAATTCTGAGGTTAATATCTGAATGGAGCAAATGAGCATGACCTGGTGGTGGAGGCAGTTTTCTGTTTTCTTTCCTTTCTTTTTTTTTTTCTTGTAAGGCATAATAAAGTGCAGAGATTCAGTAAGTTTTAAAAAACTGAGGAAAAATAAATTAAAAAAGTGTAGAGGTGCGGCCAGAGACACAGCAAAAACTGTGTCAGTGCTTTCTTGATAAAGGCTGTAAAGAAGGTATGTGCTACTCGTGTGTGTGCTTCCTTGGACACTTTTTTTTTTTTTTCTTGTTAAGCAGCAGAAGTGTTTTGAAATTGTGTGCGGAAACACAGAGAGACAAGGGAAGGCGAATAGTCCCGATCCGGTGCTTCAGGGAGGAGGTTCAAAAGGAAACGCAGCGGGGGACGAGGAGTGGGGGTGGGGAGAACTGTGTTTTGGCTCCCGTGCCGGCTAAGAACCGGGTAAGGTAAGGCCTCGTCTTCTCCGGTCGAGTTTCTCTCACATTCCACTCTCCCCCTGGGTCCTGCGTGCCGACGCCATATAGCCCAGAGGGCCCATAGGAGACGAGCATCAGAGACCGAAGAAAGTCAGCGAGCTGGAACCCAGGCGTCCCGTTTGGAAGTGTCCAAGGAGATCGCCCCAAGTGCGCCAGCCGAGTCTGGGAGAGTTTCCTTTTGGCCGAGAGGGGGAGCCCCGCGTTCCCAGCCGGGAGCGACCCGGAGTCCCGAGCCTCGAGCCTCAGCCGCCAGCTAGCGCCAGTTTTGGCTTCAGCCGATTAGGAAGAGGAGGGAGGGGGCCGAGAGCGCGTAGAGGGAGGGGACCGGAGCCGGAGGGTCCCGAGTCCAGCTCGCTGTTGACGTAGAGAAACTTTCCCTCTCGGCCACGGAAACGGCGCCCGGGCTGCGCCGGAGCGGAGTTCGCCAGGCTCCGAGGACGCGGCGGCTCTCCATGTCCCTGCCCGGAGCCTGACCCGACTGCATCAGTCAGTAAGGTACGGAGAGACCGCGGTTTATCTGGGGGCTTCCCTGGCTGCAAGCCCAGCGTCCCGCCAGGTAGCGTGCAGTCTCTTTTAAACTGACATCCTGAGAGGCGGCGGGCGGTGGTCAGCCCCGGCCGGGTGCCGGGGACGGAGGGCGCGGGGCTGCTTGCCGCCACTACCGCCGCTGGGCAGGTTGCAAAAATTAAGACACTGAAAGGCTCAGGAAGTCGTCCAGCAAGAAAGGAGGCTGAGACCTGTTGACTACTGCCGTGGCAGTGCTGCAGGGATGATGGGGAGCCCCCCGAGGTCGGGGACGCATTGGTCTCCGGACTCCTGGAGCCCTTTGTGGTAACTTTGGTCCGGGGAGCCGGGGCCGGTGGTTAGGAGCTGGAGGGGGCGGTGGGGCGCGGGTGGATCAGGACGGCTGAGGGTGTGCGGACCAGACGGGACTGAGCAGGCAAGTCATCTCCGGGTCACAGCGAGGCTACCCAGGAGCAAAACTTCTTCCAGCGTAACCTCCCTTTTGTTGGCTCCGGGAGGGAGTGTGGGCATGGGGGGCGGGGAGGCGCGAAGCTCCGAGGCCGGGCCGTGGATTCTTTAAAACCCAGGGCTGGGAGGGCCCAAACTCAGGGGCGGCGCCCACATGGTTACCCTGTGGCTGGGTGGGTCGAGTAGTTCCTTCTGGCGGGCGCTACCTTAGAGAGGCGCACGGCTCTGCGGGGTGCTTGAGACCCTGGGCTCTCGGTCCCGTTGCCGAGCTCGCTCGCCCGGGTCCACCAGCCCGGGGGGCTGATTCACTGCACGGATCAGAACCCAGAGCGATCGGTTCTTCCCTGTGGCTCCTGGGGCCGCCGCTCAGAGTTCCCTGTGTGCGGGAGGGAACTCGGGGCAGGCTGGTTTTCTTGGAATGTGTTTACGATGTTGAATGGAACTTGAACAGGAAGCTGGGCGCTGCAGCTGGAACTAGCTTGCCAGGGTAGAGTAAGGAAGACGTAGCTGGTGTTGGGCTTGGCGTGCGCACTTAGTACCTTGGGCAAACCCCGAATAAGTGCGGGTGTCGGTCAAGGTATCCCTTCCTGAGTCCTAGCAGTTTTCCCGACTGAGCTCGCCTTATTTCCACTGGCAATCAGACATTTACATGCACTATTTCAGTCTGCAAGTTTAACAAAGTATAATGCAATTAGGAAGAATTTAGTAAGTTTATTTTGGGACCTGCTTTAAAAAACTATATATATATATATATATATATCTTGCATCAGCACTTGAGAATAAAAATTTTTGGAGAGTGTTCCAGTCGTGACTCCCCTTGTTAATTTCTAGGACTACAAGGAGACCCGGACACTGATGATTTTGTGTCTTTGATGCCAAGTGGGTGATAAGGTGGTAAAGGAGGGCAGTAATGAGACAGAATGAATGTGAGGAGGTAGGAAACTCTGAGAGGAGTTGGGCATTTTTCAGATTTGCAAATCGCCCCTTTTTCTGCCAGTCTTTCCCTCCTTCCCCAAATAAACAAGTAACCTTGCTAGAAAACCCACCAATTGGGAGAGTGCAGTCGCTGGCGACTACAAGCCTTGCTGGAAACAGCAGACAGACTAAGGTACTGCCCCACTGCATAATTAAAAGGTCTCCTTGAGCTGTCCAGGACTGTTTTCCAAGTTTTTACCACTGACAAGGAAAGAAGAGAGGAACCTGGCCGGCAGCCAAACTAGACTGAGCTCAGTAGCCAAACATAAAAGGGACTGGGGAAGTTGCTGGGGATAATTGGAAAGGAGCTGTTGGTTGTACTTGGGTTTAAACAAGGGGTTTCTTTTGCAGTGAGAATTTTAAGGTGACTAAGATCAGTATTCTTGGCAAAAAAAATAAGCTAAGCATAGAGTGCAGTGGGATGTGACAGAGGAGAGTGAAAGAAGCGGTCTAGGAGGGATGTCTGACCATTCCCTATCAGTGTTGCAGTGGAATAGCTGGGGGCCTGGTGCTTTTTGTGAGATCATACTTTGCAAATACCCACACTTTGTTGTCTCCTCAACTTGGACTAGGCTTGCTGCAACTTCAAGCCCTTGACCTTGACCTTTGTTTTCACAGCCAGTAAGAACTGAAGACTTGGGTTTTGAGCAGGTGATTTTCCACCTAAATCGAATAATTCAATTAGGTATTCTCAAATGGCACAAAAGTGGGTCATGAAATTAAAGTGGAAAATGTGTCCAAATGTCTTCCTTGTGTTTGTCAAAAGTGATCCCGATAATAGAACTTGCTCTTTCACCTGAAGGAGTAGAAGTTGGTGTGATCTCAGTATTTCACACATTGGCCCAATACGTTAAGGCCCTGCTGCTTCCAAGTTCTGGACTAGCCAGGAACTGAGAGTCTTATCTGCAATTAGGACCCTTCTTTTCTGTGTTAAAATTGCTCATGTTTCCTCTATTTTTTTTTCAGGAAGGTTGGTCTACTGTTGTGGGTTTGGGGGTTGAATAGTAAAAAACACTAATATGGTATTTCCTCTGGATTGGTGAGTTTGGGATTGTGAATATCAGCCTACTCTCTGAGATTGACTTTATGAATCACCCTTGGCAATATGTTTTCCCTGTCTATGATTTCAGTTTTTCCACTTGCAAAATAAAGAACTTTCCTTTGCATAATTACAAGCCTACAGTAAGCTTTAAAGAGATGAAATTATGTTAATACGTTTTTAGATATAAAGGTCATAGGGCTTCTGTCTCGGTTGATTCTATTGAGATTTGTAGGGGTAAATTGGAATATTTATACCTAAAATACAAATGTAATAGTGACATACCTATTTAATTTATAAAAATTACTACTGTGCCTTTTAATCATAGCTTTAGTTTAATCATAAATTTTATGTTTTTGAAAATATTGGGTGAGATTTTATGACTAAAGCTGAGTCATTCTCTCAAACAGCAAAGAACAATCAGCAAATTCATTGACTTCTTTATTTTGGTTTATATTTATACTCAAGGACCAGTTATTTTTTTAAGACCAGCTCAATTTTGCCTTTATGAGAAGTTACCAAATATATTTGCAGAATTTGGCTCCCTTCTCGGAAATAACACTTGAGAGACTGAAATACATTTATGATGTACAAACAAACTTTCTTTTCCCAATGGCCACAACAGTTTCCTTAAAAGTTTAGAGGGTAGATTTAGGAGCCATTCATTAATTGATTCAACCAATATTTGTTGCATACTTTTTATGTCTGAGGAAACATCAAGCTTGGATTTAAATCCCAGCTCTGAACTTTTCAGCACTGTGATTTGTGTGGGTTATTTTACTTCTTAAATGTTTTATCAACATATAATTTATTATCTATATTGCTATCTGTAATGTATGAACTTTTAAACTATTGATACATGCATGATAATTGTGAAATATTTAATTTTTAGTTTGACACATCAATTAGTAAAATAAACTACCTATTTTTATAGTTCAATGTACTGTATCATACTCTTGGATGTGTAACTTAACTATTTTTCAGGTGAAGAGGTTAGTGTATTAGAGAAAGAATACAGAATAAATATGGATATATTAAAGGATAAGATCTTTTGGTAAAATACTTAATCATAACTTTTATTTTTAGACTTCACCTTATCATTAATAGTGAATCTATAAAAAGTGGGAGTATAAGGAAGATTGCAGTTGAATTTATGGTCATCTTAACACGACCAGCACTTTTTTGAATAATCAAAGAACAAGTGAATGTTCAAGGATGTAATAGGGTAATTTTACTGTAAAATAACCAGTTTTGCTTTTGATTTTAAACTTAACATTTTTAAAATCTTACTCTCCTTGCTGAATATTAGATAATTTAAATTTAAATTTTACTTAGCAGAATACTTTGTGGTTCGTTCTGAAAAACTGTGATTTGTTTTGTAAAACCTCTAAAGAACAAAAAAAGTTATTTTATTCGGATATAATAATGGATTCAAAAGTAGTTACAGGACCCAACTGCATGACTGCCGTGAGCCCTGGTCCCTAAACATGTTAGAGGCTGGTGGATCTAATAGTGTTTGTCTTAATGCATTTAGAGATCAGGAAAGTTAAACTTGTTCCTATGGGAGCTTAAATATATTCAAATTGAAGAGGAAAAATAGTATAAACTTTGAGCAGAGAAATTGCTTTGCTTCCAGTGAGGATATGAAATTGAAATCAGCCCTTTATTTTTAAAGACAATCGCTAAAAGTCACTGTTGCAGAGTTAGGCTTAGAAAACAGTTCTTATACTCTTTTTAGGCTCTGTTATTTGCTAGTTTTGTATTTGTTTTATGCTAAGAAAATGTTTTTAGCCACTCTAACGATACTTATAGTGCATGATTATTTTTCATCAGAAAACAGGTAATTGACTCAAATACTGAGCAGGAGAATAAGTACAAATTTTCTGTTTACCACTGAAATGGTATAATTATAGTAAATTTGGAATTAGTTTCATCATTCAATATTGTATACTTAATGATAGTTTTGGAAAGACTGCTTTAATTTGCTCACATAATATGAATAAGTGAGTTAATTTATGTAACAATTGTGATTGCAAAGATTAATATGCCTTTTTTTATTTTTTTGAACACGTTGGGTCTTCGTTGCTGTGCGCGGGCTTTCTCTAGTTGCAGCAAGCGGGGGCTACTCTTCGTTGCGGTGCGCGGGCTTCTCATTGCAGTGGCTTCTCTTGTTGCAGAGCACAGGCTCTAGGCGCGCAGGCTTCAGCAGTTGTGGCACGAGGGCTCAGTAGTTGTGGCACGAGGGCTTAGTAGTTGTGGCTCGCGGACTCTAGAGCACAAGCTTAGTAGTTGTGGTGCACGGGCGTAGTTGCTCCGCGGCATGTGGGATCTTCCCGGACCAGGGATCGAACCCATGTCCCGTGCATTGGCAGGCGGATTCTTAACCACTGCGCCACCAGGAAGTCTCAATATGACTTTTTAAAAGAGTTTTAAATAACACTGTATATATTTTTCAGGGTGCACCTACTAGACAATATCTAGATAGTAATAGCCATCTTTATTTCATGTTTGTTTCTTGCTATTAACATTATATAAATACACCACATATAATCTTCATCACATGCCTTCTGAAGAGGAGATTCAGAATATATCTTAGAAACTTACAAGCCTTGGATAAATAATCCCTTTCCCATATATATGTTTGTATGTATATATATGTACAGAGAATTATGACATGTATTCTTTGATGTTTCTCTATTTGTGCTAGGTATATTTTTCGTAAGAAAAAGCAACTTCAATTAATTGATATTTTAACAATTAGTTTAAAATCTTTTCCAGATAACTCTTGCTAGAGATTCTTGACTTTTTTTTTTTTTTCCAAATTTTAAAGGAGTTTCATGCTTTTACTTATACCTGTAAAGGATGAGAAAAATAATGGAAAATATCTGGTATCATCGTTCTTGGTTAATGGCTCTGATGGTGACATAATCATGGAAGCCTTTTCTACCTTTCTTAAGTAGAACACAGGCAAATGTGCAGTTAACTACTGTCAGAAGGTAAATTCACTGCTTGGAATGTGGCTACTACTGCTAAGTTTATAAGGTTCTGTGAAGTGAGAATTGTGTGTAAATGTAGTGTTTTCCTGGTATTGTATAGCTTTTTCTTATGATTATCAGATGTTACAGTTGATCTGTTCCCTGATACTTCAACCACAAGTCCTCCAAGAATTTCAGGGAACATAAACTTTGACAGAGCTGTTAACCAAGAGCAGATTGAATGATTTGGGCTCAGTCTTTAATCCACTTTCTTGTAGAAGTGATGATAGCCATTCAAATGACCAAAACACAGCTAGTTGAGAGGTTTGGTAGAAGGAAATACAGAGCACAAGTAACCTACTAAAGGAATCATTAAGGATTGGATGTATAATCTTTTAAAACAGTTATGTAATATTTCATCAAATGATAACTAAGCTCTACTTCTCACTTAGTTTGTAATAGTGATTTTAGACAGCATTTTGGCTAAAAAGCAAACAGAACCATCTGTGCTGTGGCAGAAATCTCCAGTTTGGGGTAATTAACAGTTGATATAAGAGAATGAACTTGATTTTAGCTTTTTGATTTCTCTTATAGCTGTTTACAACCATCAAGAGTGCCAGTAAAATTTTAACAGCAAATAGGTTAATTTACCCAGATTTCCACTTGGGTGAATTAAAACATAGCTTGGTAAGTACCGATAGGAGTTTTACTTAAGAAGACAGAGCACTTTGTAAAGTGTTTTTAAAAGTCAATGTGCATGTTATTCTCATAATCTATTTAATTTTTGTCTGCTTTTGAAGAACTCCATAAAAAATATGGAACTTTGGCTGATGGTAAAACTTTCCTACTACCTCCTTGAGGATATGCACTATTATAATCTTAAAAATGTACTTAAATGTAGATTGTTGCTGGTAGTACACATAAATATAGAGAAATTTGGCTTATTGTAAAAAACAATTGTATAACTGAGTTAATTCCAAAGCAGTTTATCTCTATGCTGCATATAGTAACTGAGTATATAATTAGTTAGAAACTACTTATGCAGTGTAGTTTAGCAAAATACAGTTTGAGAGAATTGTTAAAGAGAAATATTTGAGTAAATGAATTGTATTTGAAATTATCTAAATGCCATCTGAAATGGCAAAAGTCTATTGAAATTTCAGATCTATAAAGTAACAATGCTTTATAATAAGAATAGGTATTGTTTTGAAATTTTGTGAATTATTATTTCTGTTTTATATCATTGTGACTCTGGATGTCTAGGAGAAAAGCCTTTAAAATTCTTTATGGCAAACAAGTAAGATTTATTATATTGCCAACATTGTCTTTAATTCTTTTTAAAGGAAGAACTGCTACTAAATTTATAACGTGAATTTATCATAGGCTTAATTGCTTAAATTAGGTAGACTAGGAAATTTATGATTAATTTCGAAAAATGAAATTTCCTAGAGTAGTGCAGTTGTTTTTCGGTTTTTTTCTGCCGTACGCGGGCCTCTCACTGTTGTGGCCTCTCCCGTTGCGGAGCACAGGCTCCGGACGCGCAGGCTCAGCGGCCATGGCTCACGGGCCCAGCCGCTCCGCGGCATGTGGGATCTTCCCGGACCGGGGCACGAACCTGTGTCCCCTGCATCAGCAGGCGGACTCTCAACCACTGCGCCACCAGGGAAGCCCTGGCCAGTCATTTTGATTTGCCTGGTTCTGAGTCCGTGTTTGGTACATCTCAGGATCCTCCCATGTGTGGACGCAAGATGGATTCCAGCAAAGAGACCTGTGGGTAGCTTTACATCACTCCTCTTTTGACCTCCAAGGAGCTTTTTAATTGGGAAGGTCTCCTTGACTTAGAGAATGAGGAATATGTGGTCTCTTATCTTTTATCTGGGCAGGGCTCAGCCTCTCCTATCTTCATCTTCGAGTATCTGTCTATAGGGGACTAACTCCAGCTGCTTGGCCTGGGGCCCATCTATCTCCTGCCTCAAGGGGAAGGCAGTTCATTTCTAATAAGAAATTTGGATTAGGCTGAGCTATTAGTCACAGTGTTTCTATTCCCCTTGTCAGTGATTGTTTATGGAGGGGGCACTTGTTCCTTGTCCCAGTCAGAGTCAATTATATGAAATGACAGAACTGGAGGGAGGTGGGGTAGAAAAACTTCCTTTACACTTGGGAAGGGGACATTGGTGAGAAGGCATACATATGTCAGCTCTTGATATTTGTCCTGTCTGGAATAGATGCTTGAAATTGCAGTAGGGGGTCACCTTTTGTCCATGAGGATATTGAGCTCGAGGGCAAAACAAATGCATCAATGAAGAAAGAAAAAAATGTAAAGAACCTGAATGCTTGATGGCATTGTTGGGTCCCTGAATCAACCTGCCATATTTCTGGATTTACTGTTGTGTAAGAGAATGAATTTATTTATTTTTCAAACCAGTTTGAACTAGACCTTTCAGTTACTTAAATGAGAAAGTATCTCAATTAGAACAGTTATTAAGTGGTATCTTAATTTGAAATAAATATTTTAGAAATAACAATTTAGATAATTAAAGAAAATTTATAGACCACTTGGGTTTTGTAAACTTTGGATATGATTAGTGCTATTACTCTATATAAATATATTATTACTCAATGCACCAAATTTTATTATGTTTTTAATACAGTGATTGTATTAATCATCTTAGCTAAAGTTATTTGGGGATGAATATATTCTACATATATCTCAGAATACATTATTCAATAAAAATAAAATAACTTGAAATACAAATTCAAAATCTAATCCATAAAACCACATCACTGGTTATTTGGTGTCTTTATTGTACTGGGAACATTAAATGTACCTTAGGAAGCACTGAAGTACTCTCATTGCCTTGTCTGAGTAGTTTCAAGCTTGAAGTCATGATAAAACTAACGTAATTATTTAAATGTAAAAGATAAAGATGATGGGAGTAAAATTAAGAAAATTGTGTAGTGCAGATCCATTCACAGAAGTAAAAAACAGTGCAGACGTATAATAATCTTTTAAGTCAGAACTAGTGTTATAAAGCTCTAGTTCACTGAAACCATAGCAGTTTATTTTCTGCCACCATGTTCATGGTGGTTCTTGCCACCATGTTGAGTTCTAGCTTTTTTTGCTGATTTACCATTATGCACATTGTTTTTTGCTGTATCAAAGTAAGGAGGTATATCTGAGTCTTTGTCCTCTTGCTCTAAAGGTTGTAGGAATTACCCAAAGCTGAGAATTGCCAAAAGCAGGAGTGAAATGTTGAGCTGGCCGAAAAGTTCGACCGAACGAACTTTTTGGCCAGTCTAATATATTTTAGAGTATTAATGCTGAAATGGTTTAACTGGTGGTTTAAGCAGGAGGTGGAGGCAAGCAAAACCAGGAATAATCTAACAGGCTCAGAATAGGCAAGTGTCACAGTGGGCAGGTTTGTTGGCAATGAGGGGGTGTGAAAAACAGAAAGCTAAAGATTGTGTAGACAGTGGAGGTGAAGAAGAGCAGTGGTGAAACTGGAGGGAGAAACATTACAGATGGTGAAAAGCTGCAGTGACAAATGGTTCATTCGCCAAGAAAGAACAAGACTGTTGTATTAGAGCTGTATCAGTGTGGATGTTGAAAGTATGGAGATTGGGTTGGAGAGGGAAATGGACAGCCAGTAATTTGAATACCTTAGGAAAGTGAGAGACCTTAGAAGAAGTTACTGATGGAGAGATCCATAGTTAACAAGACCTCCTACATTACCGTGATTGAGATGTGCATATTTTCTTTTTGCATAAAAATGCTGTAAACATACTTGAGATGCTTCCTCTATGAGATCATGACCTTCTTTCAAAGTTAGGCAAGGGAACTAGAGAATACAAAGTGCTGGAATTCTCAGAGGATTATTGTTCTTTTAGAAGCTGTTGTTCAGGGATTGTTCTGGGGTATCCCTTTGCCCAGAATCAAAGTGCCCTCTGGTGACCTTTTCCTCTTTAAAAGGGAGCCACATTCTTGTGGGTTTTTGAATGTGAATAAATGCCTCTTAGTGTGGAAACTATTATAAAGGGACTCTGCTTCTCCACTTCGGAAATTTTAGTAGAAAATATAAATTGGCTCACAGCAGATATGAAACAAGGAAGAGGATAAATATCCAGATAATTCAAATTCCAACTCTCACTAGTGCTAAAATAATCAAATAAAGTGAAAATAGTCGTGCCCTTCCCCCACCCCAATCATTGTCTCTCTTTATTAGGATCTTCATGGCATATGAGCTCTTTTCTTAACCTGTTGTCTTCTACCTGTGGTCCAAACCAAAAATGATTTTTTGAAAGAGAAATAACAAGAATATGACAGGGTTTAGGACACACTACGTCAAAATATGGTACCTTGACATATTGAATACTTCAACCTGAGGGAATTTGAGAAACGGCATGGGAAGGAAGGACTTTCTGACCTTCTCCTGAAGCAGGTCACAAAATCCTCATGTGAGAGGTGCCCTCTCTATCCTAGAAGGAAAGGAACATCCTTAGCTCTGAAAACAAAGGGACACAGAGGAATCTGAATGATCTTGCTAAGTTTCCCCTAGTTTACTATACTTAGCTCATATGCTTGGTCCTGTCAGACCTTTCCAAGACTTGTAACTCTTCTTCAAACCTAGTGTAAAAAAACATTCAGGTTTAATCATTTCTTTAGGTGTCTTCATTTCTTTATGAAGGCTGCTGTGTCACGCAAAACTTATATTAAATACATTTGTATTCCAGTCTCTTGTTAATCTGTCTTTTGTTACAGGAAGTCTTAGCGAGAGCCTGGCAGGGTAGAGGAAAGTCTACCCTTTTCCTCCTCTACAAATAGCATTTACATAGTGCTCACAATGTCCTGAACATTGTGCTAAATGTTTTTTTTATGATTTGTAAATGATTAAGAAACTTGTTTAAGGTTCCAGGGCTGGCAAACAGTAGACTAGGGCAGATAGTAGGGTGGGAAGTAGTGCATCTTAACCACCATCCTAGTTGAGGAAGTGTGCAGTAGAGTGGCGAGAGTCCCCCTGAAGGATTAGGGCAGCTTTGGTAGTTCTCTTTACTGGTGAGAGTGCGATACCTTTGAATAACCTGATCGCCTAGACTCCTGGCTGGTGCTTAACTCCCCCTTTTTTTGCAGCACCATGAGCTGCTCATCTCCCACTCTTAGAAGTGACAACTTGGCACTCCCATATGACAAGATATTTGTTCATTTTACCCTAGTTAGTTAGATAAAGTATAAAAATTAACTCATTGCCTAAATTGTGTCTGTATGTTGCTTTGGCTCATGCTTGATTTGATTTGTCAAGAAGGTTAAAATGCTTGAGTGAGAAAATCTGACCTTCTTAATCCCATTTTTTCCCTGGTTTTGTCAAAGTGATAAGGTTTGTATAAATAAAGCCTAAGATGTAAAATAACTAATATTAATGTTTTTAAAAGCAAGTCATGTACTTTTCATTGATATTTCCTGCATTGAGAAGATGGACTAGATAACCTCAAAAAACATTTCAGCCCTTAGAGCAGTCTAAGTTTTAGTTTTAAATAATTGTTTTTAAACTAAAACAAGTATCTTAATCAAAATATTGTATTCAGGGTTGTCTGATTTTAATATTTGATTTCATCATTTTGTCTTTTTTTGGTAAGTTAAACTGTTAGACATTTGATCTCTTGAGGTATTTATAGTTTGGGTATTATAAGAAAGTTCTCTTGAACCCTTTGAGCCATAGACAGGGGATATGACATAGTCTACAAGTTAGGGAAGACTCAGCAGTAGAAAGAAATGAGAGTGGAGAGTGTTTCAAGCAGGTAGGAAATCTTAGAGGAGTTAGTATACGGCTCAACCACAGAATTACAAGATTGAAAATAGAGGTAGAGAATAGAGTGGAAGAGAAAGAAGAACTAGAATCGCTGGAGGTAAAGCCCATGAGGCAAAGACCAGATCTTACACGACGTTCAAATTCAGAGTTTGCTCTCTATTCTAATAGCAGTCGGAAACCTTTGAAGGATTAAAATAGGATTGGTGACAAGATGTCACCTGCATTTTAGAAAGATTTGACTAGTTGCTCAGCCAGTAAATCGAGGCAAGAGAAGGTGGTAGTCTAGTTTAGCATGACGGCAATGAAAAATGAGTTTGCTCCAGAGATATTTAGGAGGAAAAACATCTGTACAGTTTTATGATTTGTTAGTGATTGTGGGAGGTGGGCAGGAGGATGGTGTAAATGTTGATTCTAAGATTCCTAGTTTTGGCAACCTGGGTGTTGGTATTCATCAGCAAAGTCAATATAGTAGAACTATTGGAGGAAACTAATGATTTCCATTTTGGACACATTTTGATGTGTCTCTGAATCATTCTGTTGTAGATGTCCAGTAGTAGTTATTTGATGTACATACATATACATGTTTGGAGCTAAGAAGTTTGGTGTGGACTGGTGATATATATGTATATGTGGTGTGTTTGTGTGTGTGTGTGTGTACATATATACAAGTTTTCAGATTTCAGACTACAAATATGAGATTTTAGTCTAGCAAGGGCTATCATATAACAAGGCTTGAGGGCAGAAAAAGCAAAGCCTTAAACACCACTAAGAAGGAACTACCTATGATGTTGTAAAAGCTAAGATAAAAAAAAAAAATAATTTGAGAAGGAGACAATGATCAGCAATGTTAAATAGTATAGAAAGGTAAACAAACAGATTAAAGTATCTATTATGTGTCTGTTTTACTTAACATGAAGGTCATTGGTGACTGTGGTGAGAACAATTTTGGTGGAATTATGTGTGTGGTAAGTTATGGAGTAGAGTACATGAAGACAAATCTTTCATGGTATAAATCTGTAGGTGGTACTAGAGAAAGCCTGAGCTTTGGCTTCTCTGGTGATAGGATTGGCTATTTACAACCTGAGTACTCTTCAACAGGCAAATTAATCTCATACTGTTTTCCTTTCTTAATCTGTAAGATGGCATAGACAATAATGCAGGGTTTCTGAGAGGATTAAAACCATGTTGCATGTAGCATAGTGGCTGGAGTTTGTAAGTGTTAGTAAATGGTAGCTAGCATTATTGTGTAAAGTGTCAATATAATTTTTGTACTGTTATGTTCAACCTCACAGTAAAATTATGTTCTGCTTTCATTCTGGTTAGAAAATATGCTGTTTTATATAAATGAATTTATCCTAAACTATAAATACAAATGGAACAACTTCAATGCAATATGTCATTTGCAACTTATAAAAGATAATAAATTAGAGGGGTACAGAATGAGTATCTGTTTTTGACTATATCTCTATGAAAAAGTTATATATCTTCAGCAAAAAACCCCAGTAGGGATTGGATGGGGAGGCAAGATGGCAGAGTAGAAGGACCTTGACCTCACCTCCTCTCATGAGCACACCAAAATCACAACTAACTGCTGAACAACCATTGATAAAAAAGATGAGAACCTACCAAAAGAAGATATTTTACATCCAAAGACATAAAGAAGAAACCACAATGAGACAGTAGGATGGGTGCAATCACAATATAATCAAATTCCATACCACCTGGATGGGCAACCCACAAACTGGAGAATAATTATATCGCAGAAGTTCTCCCACAGGAGTGAGAGCTCTGAGCCCCACACCAGGCAACCCAGCCTAGGGGTCCAGCATTGGGAGGAGGAGCCCCCAGAGCATTTGTTTTGAAGGCCAGAGGGGCTTGATTGCAGGAGCTCCACAGGACTTGGGGAAACAGAGACTCCACTCTTGGAGGGTGCACACAAGGTCTTGCATGTGCCAGGACCCAGGGCAAAAGCAGTGACTTCATACGAACCTGGGCCAGACCTATCTGCTGGTCTTGGAGGGTCTCCTGGGGAGGCAGGGGGCGGAGGGGCTGTGGCTCTCTCTGGGGTCATAAAAGCTGGTGGTGGACATATTGGGGAGTGTTCATCTACATAAACTCTGGCTGGAGGCAGATATCTTGTGTCCTTGGCACTGAGACCTGCCCCACCCAACAGCCTGCAGACTCTAATGCTGGGATGCCTCAGGCCAAACAACCAACAGGGTGGGAACGCAGCCCCACCCATTGGCAGACAGGCTGCCTAAAGACTTCCTGAGCCCACAGACACTTCTAGACATGCCCCTTTACACAGCCCTGCCCACAAGAGGGCCAAGACACAGCTCTACCCACCAGTGGGCAGGCACCAGAAGCAAGAAAACTATAGTCCCACAGCCTGTGGAACTGAGTCCACAAACACAGGTCAGAACCTACCCTGGGACCAAGTGGTCCCTGGCCCTTGGGTGACTAGAAGGGAGTGTACTGCTGGGACACATAGGACATCCCCTCCAGAGGGCCACTTCTCCAAGGTTGAGAAACGTAACTAACCTACTACATACATAAAAATTACAAATAGAAATTTAAACAGAATGAGATGGCAAAGGAATATGTTCCGATGAAGGAACAACATAAAAAACTAAGTGAAGTGGAGATAGGCAATCTACCCAAGAAAGAGTTCAGAGTAATGATTGTAAAGATCATCCAAGAACTTGAGAAGGGAATGGATGCACAGAGCGAAAAGTTACAAGAAGTTTTTAGCAAAGAGTTAGAAAATATAAAGAACAATCAAACAGAATTGAAGAATACAGGAACTGAAATGAAAAAGACACTAGAAGGAATCAATAGCAGAATTAATGAGTCAGAAGAATGGATAAGTGTCCTGGAAGACAGAGTGCTGGAAATCACTGCCACAGAACAGAATAAAGAAAAGAAAAGAAATGAGGACACTTTACGAGACCTCTGAGACAATATCAAACACACTGACATTTGCATTGTAGGGGTCCCAGAAGGAGAGAGAAAGAGAAAGGACCTGAGAAAATATTTGAAGAGATAATAGCTGAAAACTTCCTTAACATGGGAAAGGAAGCAGTCCCCCAAATGCAGGAAGTGCAGAGAGTCCCAGGCAGAATAAACCCAAGGAGGAACACACCAAGACACATATTAATCAAATTGACAAAAATTAAAGAGAAAATATTAAAAGCAACAAGGGAAAAGCAACAAATAACATACAAGGGAATCCCCATAAGACTATCAGCTGATTGTTCAGCAGACATCCTGTAGGTCAGAAGGAAGTGGCATGAGGTGTTTAAAGTGATGAAAGAGAAAAATCTACAATCAAGAATACTCTACCCAGAAAGGCTCTTGTTCAGATTTGATGGAGAAATCAAAAGCTTTCCAGACAAGCAAAAGCTAAAAGGATTCAACACCACCAAATCAGCTTTACAACAAGTGTTAAGGAACTTCTCTAAGCAGCAAAGAAAAGGCTACAACTAGAAACACGAAAATTATGAAATGGGAAAGCTCACCAGTAAAGACAAACATTCAGTAAAGGTAGGAAATCATCAACACAGAAATGCAGGATATTTTAAATGCATTTGAAATTAAGAGATCAGCAACTATGTATATATACATATACAGCAACTATGTATATATACATAAACTACTATATGTATATATACATAAACTACTATACCAAAACCTCATAGTAACTGCAAACCAAAAATCTATAATAGATACACACACAGAATAGAAAGAGGAATCCAAACACAACACTAAAGATAGTCATCAAACCCCACTAGCTTAAAACATTGTGTAATTTGAACTGGAATATATCTTCTCCTTCTAGAATTTTTTTGTTTTTTTAAATATATACAAATGAAATATGGTGGAAGAAAATTTGTAATATAAAATGTTAACATGAAACAAATAAGAAACCCTTAATCCTAAAATTATGTAGGAGAAAACTATTTTTAACTTTTTTTTTTTTTTTTTGGTGGTATGTGGGCCTCTCACTGTTGTGGCCTCTCCCGCTACTGGACGCGCAGGCCCAGTGGCCATGGCTCACAGGCCCAGCCGCTCCGCAGCATGTGGGATCTTCCTGGACCAGGGCATGAACCCATGTCCCCTGCATCGGCAGGCAGACTCTCAACCACTGCACCACCAGGGAAGCCCATATTTTTAACTTTTTAGTGTATATACATCAACACTCTTTTTCTTAATTTTACAATTGATACATGCTCTTGAAACAAGTTTAAGAATAGTGAAGAGTATAAAGAAAAAAAATGAGTCTCATTGACTGATTTGATGACATTTCCTTAATTTTAAAAATAGACTTGGTTAGGAGTTTGGGATTCAAATATACACACTACTTATGTATAAAGTAGATAACCAACAGAACCTACTGTGTAGCACAGGGAACTACACTTAATATCGTGTAATAACTTATAATGTAAAAGAATCTAAAAAAGATTACTCCATGAAATCTTGAATCACTTTGCTGTACATCTGAAACTAATACAACATTGTAAATCAACTATATTTCAATAAAAATTAAAAAAGAATTGGGATCATGGGCTACATATTGGTTTGTAATTTGACTTTTTTCTAGTGATGTGATGGACGTCAGCAGCTGGCTTAGGTGTGTACTGGTATCGGGGTAGGAAGAAATTGAGAAGAATCCTGTCAATATCATTTTATGATTTCAAATTCATGTTACTTTTAAGGATAAATGTAGCATGCTGTGGATTGATAACATTTAAACAGATAGTAAGTAATCAAAGATAAATCATCTGGCAGTGGTTTCTGTCAGAATCATGATTTATTTTTCTCGAGTAGACAGATGACTGAGGAAGAACCAGTAAATTATAAACTGCTCAGCACAAGTGTCAGTCTTTGCCCCTTTGCTTTATCTTACACTCTCAAGTCTTGGTTCATTTTTCAACTCAATAGCTGTGTCTGTGATTACTGGAGGCCTGAAATTGGATCATTTAGGTCATTATTTTTGGATGCACACATTAGCACCCACATTTGCCTGAACTCAACTTATTTTGGTTACAAGAGGAGGCTGCATCTGTGAGTCTCTTCTTGTCTAACAGGCATTAAAGTAACTTAGGCCTCAAGGATGGGATCTATTTTTCAGGTCTGGTGTTTAAAATACATCATTTCTATGAGGGGCTAAGAGCAAGCTGCACTGTGTTTTGTAAATTTGCATGTGAAAATGGTTATTACAAAAAAGTGTTTTAGAAATGAATTCTCCTCAGTATTAAAATTAAAACCTCACAAAAATCAGTTTTTGATAATTTTTTTCGCCCTAACACTTGTAAAAGAAATCTCCTGTGGTTAAAATTTGGAAAACAAAGAAATGTACAAAGAAAAAAAAGGAAAAAAAGAGAGCGAGAACAAACCCACAAAGCAGAAATGCACTGGGGCTTGGTTTTACTTTTATTTATGTACCCCCTCTGCATCTTATATACTGAACCTTTGCAAAAAAAGGTAAAGTGAAATGTGTAGTCTGTGGGATGTTATGGAAGATTCCAGATAAGTTATTGAAGACTTAACTGAGTTACAGATAAACTTGACCTCTTACCAGATATTTCCATGCTGTGTAGTCTTGCTTCTGGCTCCATCATTTACTAGCTTAGGGCTCTTGGGGAGATAATTTAGCATCTTTGGAACTTTTTTCTTGAATGTAAAATGAACATAATGACATGAACCTTGTATGTATCACTGAGCGGTATAAAACAAGAATCTTCAGTAGCACCAGTAAGTTTTCATGTAGCTTTCTCCTGTGTGTGACTTAAAGAAAAACACACAACCTAAGAGTTGTGAGTTTAAGTCTTATTCAGGGATCTTAAAAAGGACGATAGCCTGGGAGATAGCCTCTAAACAGCTCTGAGAAAACTGCTCCAAAGTGTAGGGAAGAAGCCAGTGTATATATGATTTTTGACTAGGCAGTATATGCAGTCGGGCGTACATCGTGGTAAAAGATTATTGCTAGTCATGAAAAACAGATAACTCCAGTTAATGATTTTAGTGCTTTTCTATGTATGGGAAGATGCAAGAATCTGGATTTATTAAAATTGTTCCTGAGATATACATCTATCGAAGGAGACTGTTTTTCCAAAGCACAAAGTGCATCACCCTGTTTTTCATTTTGAATTCCTCTCCAGGTGCACAGTTATTCAGTGGCTGCAGTGGCGAATGTCTTAATCCTTGTAGAACCGGATGGTTAGCAACATTCTACATGTCTCCTCTCCCTTGGCACAAAGATTTTTAAAGTTTGCACTGTCTCTTTTGGGCTTGGAGAGCAGACAGCAACAGATTTCCTTGTTCTTTTATCAGATCACCAGCAGGCTTCTGAGGATCAATTAATGGTTAAAGTTCCTATTGTTATTTTTGAAATTGTACCTCTTCACAGTTTGAGTCCAAGGGCATTTTTCTTTATCAGTCTGTATTTTGGGACATGTGACATGAATGATCTCTATGTTAGGAAGAAATTAAGTTGTGTTATCTTCAACTTCCAACCCTGTATAAGAAAGCAGCTTCTGACAATGAATCAAGATTGATTATTCGATAGTGACGTTCTCTATTACTGAACCTATTTGGAGAAAGAACAAATAGCTATGGGTCAGGGCTGCTATAGAAAAGTATCCTGCAGCTTGTCTGTAGCTTGAGACATTAGGTGAGAAGATTTCTAAGATCCTACTGTGATAATAGTTGAAATTTAAATGGAGTCATCATCTCCTGGAAAATAAGGGAGAGCCAATAATTGTGTGCTAAATGGATTAAAGCTACTGGGATTCCTACATTTAATCATGTAGACCTTCATTCATTCAAAACACTTTTCAAGCTTCATGCTTATATAGCAGCTACAGTGCTAGATACCTCCAAAGTATCCTAGTGTCAGAGAAGTGTGGACTCACAGGTTTAATCTGCCTGCTGCAAGTGCAATTTCTTTGAAGTCTGAAATTCATTTGAATCTGAACTTCTACCTACAAACTTGGTTTTAAAGTAAAACTAATGTATTTTAATTACAATGAGGCAATACCAGTCCTTCAGGATTATGGACTATTAATCCTGTGTCTTCATTTACCCCTTGGCTTGATGTTACATTTCCCTAATAGTATATGTGTCTCTGTT